>NW_027273831.1:0-14135 GCF_040938485.1 Diadema antillarum | reverse complement strand
GAATTAGGTACAAAGCTCTTTCTTCTTTGTTGAAAGGAAACAAATCATTGAATTGGGAATTTCTTTCTTCTTTGTTGAAAAGGAAACAAATCATTGAATTGGGAATTTCTTTCTTCTTTGTTGAAAGGAAACAAATCATTGAATTGGGAATTTCGTTTTCATTTCTTATAAGGCAAGTCACAAATTTAAAAGAAAACATCGGGCAAGTATATTCGATCTGGTATGCAAGGAGAGAAAATTCCTTGTATTTGTTCTGTCATTTCGTCGATTTTGTTACTCGTTACAAATCTGTGCAAGGTTCGACAAAATGACAAAAATCCGTTATTGGGTAAATCGTATATTACTTTGAAAACTGGTTTGAAACCGTTTTCAACGTAAAACCGTCAAATTTTCGTGCAAGGTAAACGAAATAATTATTTTTCAAATAAGAGTGTGTTATGAATTGAAATGAATGATAAATGGCCAATATAAGATGCTTGATAGTCTATTGCAGTTTGCCACAAGTACCAAAGTATTTGAAAGTAATAGAACGAATGAAAGGCCTTTGGCAGTAACGACGCAAAATAAAGAAACATCGGAGAAAGAAATCCGTACTGGGTGAATCGTACATGGCATTGAAATCGGGCTTAAACCCGTTCCCAATGTGTAAAACCGCTAAATGTTCGTGCAAGGTGTACTAAATAGTTGGTTATCAAGAAAGAGAACGCTATGAATTCAAGTGAATAACAAGTGACAGCTGTACATTACATTGAAAACGGGCTTGAACCCGTTCCCAACGTGTAAAACCGTTAAAATTTCGTGCAAGGTACTAAAATAATTGATTATCAAGAAAGAGAACGCTATGAATTCGTGAATAACAAATTACCAATTTTAGATGCTTGATAATCTAATTACTTGCAGTTTGCCACAAATACCAAAGAATTTGAAAGTAATAGAGCGAATGAAATGCCCTTTTTCTTCTCTATCTTTGATTCCGTGTCCTGCGGTTTTTGTCCTTTGTGTCTTTGCCAATGACGCAATGTATATTAAATTATGTGTAACAACATATGTAACACAGCACGAATTTTGTGAATTAGGTGCAAAGCTCTTTCTTCTTTGTTGAGAGGAAACAAATCATTGAATTCGGACTTTCTTTTTCATTTCTTATGACGCATTCACAAGTTTTAAAGAAACTGCGTGAATACAAGAAAATAGTGATTCTATAGAATGACTTTACAAATTAAGATCAAAGTAGACAATTTGGTTCACGATCATGTTTTAAAACAAAATTATTCTGTGTAATGATTCTCGAACGGTGATGAGATCGAACTAGCCCATAATGAAAATTTCACTAAATTTCCAGTAAATTGGGTATTTGGTAGCAACGACGCTAAGTAGAGAAACATCGGTATATTCGATCTGGTATGTAAGGAGAGAAAGTTCCTTGTATTTGTTTTGTCGATTTCGTCGATTTTGTTACTTGCTAGAAATCTGTGCAAGGTTCGACAAAACAAAAATAAGTTATTAGGTAAATCGTACATTACGTTGAAATAGGTTTGAAACCATTTCCAACGTAAAAGCGTCAATTTTTCGTGCAACGTAAACGAAATAATTAATTTTCAAGAAAGACTGTGCTGTGAATTCAAGTAAATGATAAATGACCAGTGTAAGATGCATGATAGTCTATTGCCGTTTGCCACAAGTACTAAAGTATTTGAAAGTAATAGAACGAATGAAATGCCTTTTTTCTTCTCTATCCTTTAATTGCGTGTCCTATGGTTTCTTATCTTTGCGTCATTACAACCAATAACGCAATGTATAGTAAATTATATGTAACAATGTTTTCACACACCGCGAATTATGTGAATCTGGTAGAAAAGCTCTTTCTTCTTTCTTGAAAGGAAACAAATCATTAAAAATTTTGTTTTCATTTCTTATGACGCAAATCAGAAGTTTAAAAGAAACTGCATGAATACAAGAAAATAGTGATTCTATAGCATGACAAATAGAGATCAGACAATTTGGTTCACGATCATGGTTTCAAAGTCTGTGTAATGAGTGTCGGCATTATAACGGTGCTGAAATCGAATTAGCAGAATTTTCGAATTTCATTGAATTTACGGTAAATTGTGTATTTGGCAGTAACGACGCAAAGTAGAGAAACATCGGAGAAAGAAATCCGTTACTGGGTGAATCGTACATGACATTGAAATCGGGCTTGAACCTGTTCCCAATGGTATAAAACCGTTAAATTTGCGTGCAAGGTGCACTAGATAATTGGTTATCAAGAAAGAGAACGCTATGAATTCAAGTGAATGACAAATGAACAATTGTACATTACATTGAAAACGGGCTTGAACCCATTCCCAACGTGTAAAACCGTTAAAATTTCGGGCAAGGTATACGAAAAAATTGATTATCAAAAAAGGGAACGTTATGAATTCGTGAATGACAAATGACCAATTTTAGATGCTTGATAGTCTAATTACTTCCAGATTGCCACAAGTACCAAAGAATTTTAAAGTAATAGAGCGAATGAAATGCCCTTTTTCTTCTCTATCTTTAATTGCGTGTCCTATGGTTTCTTATCTTTGCGTCATTACTTAAAATGACGCAATGTATAGTGATTTATATGTAACGACATATGTAACAAAGCGCGAATTTTGTGAATTTATTACAAAGCTCTTTGTTGAAAGGAAACATATCTTGAATTTCGTTTTCATTTCTTATGACGCAATTCACAAGTTTAAATGAAACTGCGTAAATACAAGAAAATAGTGATTCTATAGCATGACTTTACAAATTAAGATCAAAGTAGACAATTTGGTTCACAATCATGTTTTAAAACGAAATGAGTCCGTGTAATGACTCTCGGTGTTATAACGGAAGATGAAATCGAATTAGCCCATAATGAAAGTTTCACGGAATTTCCAGTAAATTGGGTATTTGGTAGTAACGACGCAAAGTAGAGAAACATCGGACAAGTATATTCGATCTGGTATGCAAGGAGAGAAAATTCCTGGTATTTGTTCTGTCGATTTCGTCGATTTTGTTACTCGTTACAAATCTGTGCAAGGTTCGACAAAATTACAAAAATCCGTTATTGAGTAAATCGCACATTACTTTGAAAACGGGTTTGAAACCGTTTTCAACGTAAAACCGTCAAATTTTCGTGCAAGTAAACGAAATAATTATTTTTCAAATAAGAGTGTGTTATGAATTGTAGTTTGCCACAAGAACCAAAGTATTTGAAAGTAATAGAACGTGATAGTAATAGAAAGAAGAAAGTAATAGTAATAGAAAGGCCTTTTTTTCTTCTCTATCCTTTAATTGCGTGTCGTAGGGTGTCTTCTCTTTGCGTCATTACTACCAATGACGTAAAATAAAGTAAATTATATGTAGCAATGTTTTCATTCACCACGAATTTCATCTGGTAGAGAGCTCTTCCCTCTTGTTGAAAGGAAACAAATCATTGAATTGGGAATTTCGTTTTCCTTTCTTATGACGCAATTCACAAGTTTAAAAGAAACTGCGTGAATACAAGAAAATAGTGATTCTATAGCATAACTTTACAAATTAAGATCAAAGTAGATAATTTGGTTCACAATCATGTTTTAAAACGAAATGAGTCTGTGTAATGACTCTCGGTGTTATAACGGTGATGAAATCGAATTAGCTCATAATGAAAGTTTCACTTAATTTCAAGTAAATTTGGTATTTGGTAGCAAACGACGCAAAGTAGAGAAACATCGGGCAAGTATATTCCATGTGTTATACAAGGAGAGAAAATTCCTTGTATTTGTTCTGTTGATTTCGTCGATTCTGTTACTCGCTAGAAATCTGTGCAAGGTTAGACAAAATCCGTTATTGGGTAAATCGTACATTACATTGAAAACGGGTTCGAAACCGTTTCCAACGTAAAACCGTCAAATTTTCGTGCAAGGCAAGAGAAATAATCAATTGTCAAGAAAGAGTGATTAGGAATTCAGGTGAATGATAGATGACCAATATAAGATGCTTGATAGTCTATTGTAGTTTGCCACAAGTACCAAAGTATTTGAAAGTAATAGAACGAATGAAATGCCTTTTTTTCTTCTCTATCCTTTAATTGCGTGTCGTAGGGTTTCTTATCTTTGCGTCATTACTACCAATGACATAAAATATAGCAAATTATATGTAGCAATGTTTTCATTCACCGCGAATTTTGTAAATCTGGAAGAGAGCTCTTCCCTCTTTGTTGAAAGGAAACAAATCATTGAATTGGGAATTTCGTTTTCCTTTCTTATGACGCAATTCACAAGTTTAAAAGAAACTGCGTGAATACAAGAAAATGCTATAGCATGACTTTACAAATTAAGATCAAAGTAGACAATTTGGTTCACAATCATGTTTTAAAACGAAATGAGTCCGTGTAATGACTCTTGGTGTTATAACGGTGATGAAATCGAATTAGCCCATAATGAAAGTTTCACGGAATTTCCAGTAAATTGGGTATTTGATAGTAACGACGCAAAGTAGAGAAACATCGGGCAAGTATATTCGATCTGGCATGCAAGGAGAGAAAATTCCTGGTATTTGTTCTGTCGATTTCGTCGATTTTGTTACTCGTTACAAATCTGTGCAAGGTTCGTCAAATGCCTTCCGAAGATCTATGAATTCAACTCCAGAAATTTGATTATCTATATTCAAAGACCACTGATTCACAAGTTTTGCAAGAGCAGTTGATGTGGAATGAAATGGTCTGAAACCAGATTGATTAGGGTGTAGTAAATCATTCGCATTCATGAATTCGCTCAGTTGTTGATGTACGGTCCTTTCGATAATTTTACTCACTGTTGGTAAGATTGAGATGGGGCGATAGTTATTCAACGAAAAAATATCTCCTGCTTTAAATATTGGTACTACAAGAGCCTTTTTCCATTCATGTGGAACAACTCCCGTAGACAGGGATTTGTTAATAATATCGCAAAGAGATTCTGCAATAACATTCTTTGTCATCTTTAAAAGTTTGTAGCCGATGTGACCTTCTCCGGTTGCTTTATCTATGCCAAGAAGCTCGAACTGTCTAAATACAAAATCTCTCGTTATCATACGTAATTTAAATTGAGAATGAGAAGGATCAAAGCCTTTGTCCTCATCTAATATCATTTGAGAAGTATTTCTCTGCAGATCTTTTGTAATTTTAGTAGCATTAGATATGAAAAAATTGTTGAATGCTTCAGCAATACTTGCGTTGTCCGATACTTCTGCATCATCAACCTTTATGGTATTGGGAGAAATGGGTGATGATTTAGGCGTAAATTCCCTCAAGCTCTTCCACATTTTTTTACTGCTGTTACGATTTTGTAAAGTTTGGTCAGTGTTATACTGTTTTTTTCTTATTCTCATGAGATGAGTAACTTTGTTTTTTAGATATTTATAGGTATTCCAAAGATCATTGCTGTTGTTAGTTTTAGGAGCTTTGAGAACTTTATCACGTTCCGTCATGAGCTTAACAACCTCATCAGATATCCATGGACATGCATGTTTTCTTATCCGCTTTTTGCGCAAAGGTATATGCTTGTTGACAACATTATTGAAAAGAGTCAACCACATATCCCACGTATCATCAACGTCGTCTATATCTTTTATGACCTGCCACGGAGCACTTCTCAAATCACTATAAAATTCCTCCTCATTAAGATTTATTAATGAGCGAAATTACGCACATTCAGATTTTTGATGGATCTTTGCACTGAAGTGCCGAATAGCATATACCAAATAATGATCACTAATGCTAGTCTCAAATATTCCCCATTCACTGTAAAGTTCTTTGATACAAATATCAAATCAATTAAAGTAAAAGCAGTAAAAGTAGAAGCAGTATTTGTAACTGACTTGGTCCGTACATATTTGTATAAAACATAACTTTTTCGGCATTCACATCATGTTGGTGTGGCATATAATTACAATTGAAATCACCTAATATAATACTGTACAACTCATATGTTCCGAGAGAGCAGAGTCCAAAGTCCTCTCTAATTCGTCAAAGAAATCAGCGTGAGAATTCGGAGGTCTGTAAAATTCCCCTACAAGGATGGAAGGCTTATTTGGATAATTCAATTCAAACCAAAGGCATTCTAAAATAGATGAATTCAAATCGTCTCTTATTTTAGAGTTGAATCTTTTGGAAATATATACAGCCACACCGCCACCATGTCTTGTACGGTCTCTATCTAACAAACCAGTTAAAGCAAGTTGAGACCAGTTGAAACCAGATGAAACCAGTTAAAACCAGTTGAAACTAGTACAACCAGTTGAGACCAGGTAAAACCATTTGAAACCAGAAAAAAACAGTTAAGACCAGTCGAGAACAGTTGAGGCCAGTTGAAACCAGTTGAGACCAGTTAAAACCAGTTGACACCAGTTGAACCCAATTAAAACCAGTTGAGTCCAGATGAAACCAATTGAAACCAGTTGAGACCCTTTCAAATTAGTTAAAACCAGATGAAACCAGTAAAAACCAGTTGTAGTACAACCAGTTGAGATCAGTTAAAACCAGATGAAACCCAGAAAAAAGCAGTTAAGACCAGTTGAGACCAGTTCAAACCAGTTAAAACCAGCTGAGACCAGTTGAACCCAGTTCAAACCAGTTGAGGCCAGCTGAGACCAGTTGAAACCAGTTCAAACCAGTTGAGGCCAGCTGAAACCAGTCCAAATCAGTTGAGACTAGTTGAAACCAGTTAAAACCAGTTGAGACAAATTCAAAAGTTGAGACCAGTTGAAACCAGTTAAAACCAGTTGAGAGCAGTTCAAACCAGTTGAAACCAGATGAAACGAGTTCAAACCAGTTGAAACCAGTTAAAAAATGTTGAGACCAGTTTAAACTAGTTGATATCAGATGAAACCAGTTCAAACTAGTTGAGACCAGTTCAAACCAGTTGAAATCAGTTGAACCCAATTAAAACCTGTTGAGACCAGATCAAACCCGTTCATACCGGATGAACCCAATTAAAGTCAGTTGAGACCAGTTCAAACCACTTAAAGCAAGTTGAGACCAGTTAAAACCAGATGAAACCAATTGAAACCAGTTGAGACCCTTTCAAATTAGTTAAAACCAGATGAAACCAGTAAAAACCAGTTGAAACTAGTACAACCAGTTGAGATCAGTTAAAACCAGATGAAACCCAGAAAAAAGCAGTTAAGACCAGTTGAGACCAGTTCAAACCAGTTAAAACCAGCTGAGACCAGTTGAACCCAGTTCAAACCAGTTGAGGGCAGCTGAGACCAGTTGAAACCAGTTCAAACCAGTTGAGGCCAGCTGAAACCAGTCCAAATCAGTTGAGACCAGTTGAAACCAGTTAAAACCAGTTGAGACCAATTCAAAAGTTGAGACCAGTTGAAACCAGTTAAAACCAGTTGAGAGCAGTTCAAACCAGTTGAAACCAGATGAAACGAGTTCAAACCAGTTGAAACCAGTTTAAAAAGTTGAGACCAGTTTAAACCAGTTGATATCAGATGAAACCAGTTCAAACTAGTTGAGACCAGTTCAAACCAGTTGAAATCAGTTGAACCCAATTAAAACCTGTTGAGACCAGAACAAACCCGTTCAAACCAGATGAACCCAATTAAAATCAGTTGAGACCAGTTCAAACCAGTTAAAAAGGTTGAGACCAGTTAAAACCAGATGAAACCAGTTAAAACCAGTTGAGAGCAGTTCAAACCAGTTGAAAAGAGATGAAACCAGTTCAAACCAGTTTAAACCAGTTAAAGAAAGTTTAGACAAGTTTAAACCAGTTGATATCAGATGAAACTAGTTCAAACTAGTTGAGACCAGTTCAAACCAGTTGAAATCAGTTGAACCCAATTAAAACCTGTTGAGACCAGATCAAACCCGTTCAAACGGGATGAACCCAATTAAAATCAGTTGAGACCAGTTCAAACCAGTTAAAACAAGTTGAGACCAGTTAAAACCAGATGAAACCAGTTAAAACCAACCAGATGAAACCAGTTCAAACCAGTTTAAACCAGTTAAAACAAGTTGAGACCAGTTGAAACCAGATGAAACCAGTTAAAACCAGTTGAGAGCAGTTCAAACCAGTTTAAACCAGTTAAAAAAAGTTGAGACCAGATCAAACCAGTTGAAATCAGTTGAACCCAGTTAAAACCAGTTGAGACCAGTTCAAACCAGTTAAAGCAAGTTGAGACCAGTTGAAACCAGATGAAACCAGTTAAAACCAGTTGAAACTAGTACAACCAGTTGAGACCAGGTAAAACCATTTGAAACCAGAAAAAACAGTTAAGACCAGTCGAGAACAGTTGAGGCCAGTTGAAACCAGTTGAGACCAGTTAAAACCAGTTGACACCAGTTGAACCCAATTAAAACCAGTTGAGTCCAGATGAAACCAATTGAAACCAGTTGAGACCCTTTGAAATAAGTTAAAACCAGATGAAACCAGTAAAAACCAGTTGAAACTAGTACAACCAGTTGAGATCAGTTAAAACCATTTGAAACCCGGAAAAAAGCAGTTAAGACCAGTTGAGACCAGTTCAAACCAGTTCAAACCAGCTGAGACCAGTTGAACCCAGTTCAAACCAGTTGAGGCCAGCTGAGACCAGTTGAAACCAGTTCAAACCAGTTGAGGCCAGCTGAAACCAGTCCAAATCAGTTGAGACCAGTTGAAATCAGTTAAAACCAGTTGAGAGCAGTTCAAACCAGTTGAAACCAGATGAAACGAGTTCAAACCAGTTGAAACCAGTTAAAAAAAGTTGAGACCAGTTTAAACCAGTTGATATCAGAAGAAACCAGTTCAAACTAGTTGAGACCAGTTCAAACCAGTTGAAATCAGTTGAACCCAATTAAAACCTGTTGAGACCAGATCAAACCCGTTCAAACCAGATGAACCCAATTAAAATCAGTTGAGACCAGTTTGAACCAGTTAAAACAAGTTGAGACCAGTTGAAACAAGATGAGACCAGTTAAAACCAGTTGAGAGCAGTTCAAACCAGTTGAAACCAGATGAAACCAGTTCAAACCAGTTTAAACCAGTTAAAAAAAGTTGAGACCAGTTCAAACCAGTTGAAATCAGATGAAACCAATTGAAACTAGTTGAGACCAGTTCAAACCAGTTGAAATCAGTTGAACCCAGTTAAAACCAGTTGAGACCAGTTTCCAAAGATCATTGCTGTTGTTAGTTTTAGGAGCTTTGAGAACTTTATCACGTTCCGTCATGAGCTTAACAACCTCATCAGATATCCATGGACATGCATGTTTTCTTATCCGCTTTTTGCGCAAAGGTATATGCTTGTTGACAACATTATTGAAAAGAGTCAACCACATATCCCACGTATCATCAACGTCGTCTATATCTTTTATGACCTGCCACGGAGCACTTCTCAAATCACTATAAAATTCCTCCTCATTAAGATTTATTAATGAGCAAGTTGAAACTAGTTGAAACCAGATGAAACCAGTTCAAAACCAGTTGAGAGTAGTTCAATCAGTTGAAACCAGATGAAACCAGTTCAAACCAGTTGGTGTGGCAAACCAGTTAAAAAAATAATACTGAGACCAGTTCAAACCAAAGTTGAAATCAGATGAAACCAATTCCCCTACAAGAAAGGCTAGTTGAGACCAGTTCAAACCAGTTGAAATCAGTTGAACCCAGTTGAAAAATATATACCAGTTGAGACCAGTTCAAACCAGTTAAAGCAAGTTGAGACCAGTTGAAACCAGATGAAACCAGTTAAAACCAGTTGAAATTAGTACAACCAGTTGAGACCAGGTAAAACCATTTGAAACCAGAAAAAAACAGTTAAGACCAGTCGAGAACAGTTGAGGCCAGTTGAAACAAGTTGAGACCAGTTAAAACCAGTTGACACCAGTTGAACCCAATTAAAACCAGTTGAGTCCAGATGAAACCAATTGAAACCAGTTGAGACCCTTTCAAATTAGTTAAAACCAGATGAAACCAGTAAAAACCAGTTGAAACTAGTACAACCAGTTGAGATCAGTTAAAACCATTTGAAACCCGGAAAAAAAGCAGGTAAGACCAGTTGAGACAAGTTCAAACCAGTTAAAACCAGCTGAGACCAGTTGAACCCAGTTGAACCCAATTACCAGTTGAGTCCAGATGAAACCAGTTGAAACCAGTTGAGACCAGTTGAAACCAGATGAAACCAGTAAAAACCAGTTGAAACTAGTACAACTAGTTGAGACCAGTTAAAACCATTTGAAACCCGGAAAAAAACAGGTAAGACCAGTTGAGGCCAGTTGAAACCAGTTAAAACCAGTTGAGACCAGTTGACACCAGTTGAACCCAATAAAACCAGTTGAGTCCAGATGAAACCAATTGAAACCAGTTGAGACCCTTTCAAATTAGTTAAAACCAGATGAAACCAGTAAAAACCAGTTGAAACTAGTACAACCAGTTGAGATCAGTTAAAACCATTTGAAACCCGGAAAAAAGCAGGTAAGACCAGTTGAGACCAGTTCAAACCAGTTAAAACCAGCTGAGACCAGTTGAAACCAGTTGAACCAAGTTGAGACCAGTTGAGTCCAGATGAAACCAATTGAAACCAGTTGAGACCCTTTCAAATTAGTTAAAACCAGATGAAACCAGTAAAAACCAGTTGAAACTAGTACAACCAGTTGAGATCAGTTAAAACCAGTTGAAACCCGGAAAAAAAGCAGTTAAGACCAGTTGAAACCAGATGAAACGAGTTCAAACCAGTTGAAACCAGTTAAAAAAAGTTGAGACCAGTTTAACCAGTTGATATCAGATGAAACCAGTTCAAACTAGTTGAGACCAGGTCAAACCAGTTGAAATCAGTTGAAGCCAATTAAAACCTGTTGAGACCAGATCAAACCCGTTCAAACCGGATGAACCCAATTAAAATCAGTTGAGACCAGTTCAAACCAGTTAAAAAAGTTGAGACCAGTTAAAACCAGATGAAACCAGTTAAAACCAGTTGAGAGGAGTTCAAACCAGTTGAAACCAGATGAAACCAGTTCAAATCAGTTGAAACCAGTTAAAAAAAGTTGAGACCAGATCAAACCCGTTCAAACCGGATGAACCCAATTAAAATCAGTTGAGACCAGTTCAAACCAGTAAAAAAAGTTGAGACCAGTTAAAACCAGTTGAGACTAGTTGAAACCAGATGAAACCAGTAAAACCAGTTGAGAGCAGTTCAAACCAGTTGAAACCAGATGAAACCAGTTCAAACCAGTTTAAACCAGTTAAAAAAAGTTAGACCAGTTTAAACCAGTTGAAATCAGATGAAACCAATTGAAACTAGTTGAGACCAGTTCAAACCAGTTGAAATCAGTTGAACCCAGTTAAAACCAGTTGAGACCAGTTCAAATCAGTTAAAGCAATTAAAACCAGTTGAAACCAGATGAAACCAGATGAAGCCAGTTGAGAGCAGTTAAAACCAGATAAACCAGTTAAAACCAGTTGAGACAGTTGAAACCAGATGAAACCAGTTAAAACCAGTTGAGAGCAGTTCAAACCAGTTGAAACCAGATGAAACCAGTTCAAACCAGTTTAAACCGGTTAAAAAAAGTTGAGACCAGTTCAAACCAGTTGAAATCAGATGAAACCAATTGAAGTTGAGACCAGTTCAAACCAGTTGAAATCAGTTGAACCCAGTTAAAACCAGTTGAGACCAGTTCAAACCAGTTAAAGCAAGTTGAGACCAGTTGAAACCAGATGAAACCAGTTAAAACCAGTTGAAATTAGTACAACCAGTTGAGACCAGGTAAAACCATTTGAAACCAGAAAAAAAAAACAGTTAAGACCAGTCGAGAACAGTTGAGGCCAGTTGAAACCAATTGAAACCAGTTGAGACCCTTTCAAATTAGTTAAAACCAGATGAAACCAGTAAAAACCAGTTGAAACTAGTACAACCAGTTGAGATCAGTTAAAACCATTTGAAACCCGGAAAAAAAGCAGGTAAGACCAGTTGAGACAAGTTCAAACAGTAAAAACCAGCTGAGACCAGTTGAACCCAGTTGAACCCAATTAAAACCAGTTGAGTCCAGATGAAACCAATTGAAACCAGTTGAGACCAGTTGAAACCAGTTGAGACCAGGTAAAACCAGTTGACACCAGTTGAACCCAATTAAAACCAGTTGAGTCCAGATGAAACCAATTGAAACCAGTTGAGACCCTTTCAAATTAGTTAAAACCAGATCAAGCTAGTAAAAACCAGTTGAAACTAGTACAACCAGTTGAGATCAGTTAAAACCATTTGAAACCCGGAAAAAAAGCAGTTAAGACCAGTTGAGACAAGTTCAAACCAGTTCAAACCAGCTGAGACCAGTTGAACCCAGTTGAGGTCAGCTGAGACCAATTGAACCCCGTTCAAACCAGTTGAGGCCAGCTGAGACCAGTTGTAACCACCAAACCAGTTGAGGCCACCTGAAACCAGTCCAAATCAGTTGAGACCAGTTGAAACCAGTTCAAACCAGTTGAGACCAATTCAAAAGTTGAGACCAGTTGAAATCAGTTAAAACCAGTTGAGAGCAGTTCAAACCAGTTGAAACCAGATGAAACGAGTTCAAACCAGTTGAAACCAGTTAAAAAAAGTTGAGACCAGTTTAAACCAGTTGATATCAGATGAAACCAGTTCAAACTAGTTGAGACCAGTTCAAACCAGTTGAAATCAGTTGAACCCAATTAAAACCTGTTGAGACCAGATCAAACCCGTTCAAACCGGATGAACCCAATTAAAATCAGTTGAGACCAGTTCAAACCAGTTAAAACAAGTTGAGACCAGTTGAAACCAGATGAAACCAGTTAAAACCAGTTGAGAGCAGTTCAAACCAGTTGAAACCAGATGAAACCAGTTTAAACCAGTTAAAACAAGTTGAGAGACCAGTTGAAACCAGATGAAACCAGTTGAAACCAGTTGAGAGCAGTTCAAACCAGTTGAAACCAGATGAAACCAGATGAAACCAGTTCAAACCAGTTTAAACCAGTTAAAAAAAGTTGAAACCAGTTCGAACCAGTTGAAATCAGATGAAACCAATTGAAACTAGTTGAGACCAGTTCAAACAAGTTGAAATCAGTTGAACCCAATTAAAACCAGTTGAGTCCAGATGAAACCAGTTGAAACCAGTTGAGACCATTTCAAATTAGTTGAAACCAGATGAAACCAGTTAAAACCAGTTGAAACTAGTACAACCAGTTGAGACCAGTTAAAACCATTTGAAACCAGAAAAAAAAACAGTTAAGACCAGTCGAGAACAGTTGAGACCAGTTAAAACCAGTTGACACCAGTTGAACCCAATTAAAACCAGTTGAGTCCAGATGAAACCAGTTGAAACCAGTTGAGACCAGTTAAAACCAGTTGACACCAGTTAGAAATAGTGATTCTATAGCATGACTTTACAAATTAAGATCAAAGTAGAAAATTGAGTTCACGATCATGTTTTCAAACGAAATTACTCTGTGTAATGACTATCAGTATTATAACGCTGATGAAATTGAATTAGCCCATGAAAGCTTCACTAAATTTCCAGTAAATTGGGTATTTGGTTGTAACGACGCTAAGAGAAACATCTTGCTAGTATATTCGATGTGGTTATACAAGGATAGAAAATTCCTTGTATTTGTTCTCTAGATTTCGTCGATTTTGTTACTCGCTAGAAATCTGTGCAAGGTTAGACAAAATGACAAAAATCCCCTATTGGGTAAATCGTATATTACATTGAAAACGGGTTTGAAACAGTTTCCAAAGTAAAACCGTCAAATTTACGTGCAAGGTAAACGAAATAATTCATTTTCAAGAAAGAGTGTGCTGTGAATTCAAGTAAATGATAAATGACCAATGTAAGAAGCATGATAGTCTATTGCCGTTTGCCACAAGTACAAAACTATTTGAAAGTAATAGAAGAAATGAAAGGCCTTTTTTCTTCTCTATCCTAATTGCGTGTTCTATGGTTTCTTATCTTTGCGTCATTACTACCAATGACGCAGAATATAGTAAATTATATGAAGCAATGTTTTCACACACCGCAATTTTGTTAATCTGGTAGAGAGCTCTTTCTTCTTTGTTGAAAGGAAACAAATCATTAAAAATGTGAATTTAGTTTTCATTTCTGATGACACAAATCACACAAGTTTAAAAGAAACTGCATAATACAAGAACATAGTGATTCTACAGCATGACTT
>NW_027273830.1:0-21822 GCF_040938485.1 Diadema antillarum | reverse complement strand
TACGGAGATGCGGAACAGTCAAAGCTTCCTGCCATGTCGGGTTATTGAGGTCCGCATACTTCAGTACCAGGGGAGCTATTTTTGGCCACTCTGAGAACAGCTTATCTGCAACCTCTGGATAAAGAATCCTGAAGTCCTGCTGAATCTGGAATAAATGAAAAAATGTCACTAGTATAAATCTATTTTCAATTTGAAAGGGAAAAAGCAATATGGGTAATTCCACAGAAAAGTGGACACTTTACCAAAACTTTAATCTTTGAATAGGCTACATGTAACATATACATGTATCATTTCAAAGAGGAGCTTCTGGTTTCTAGGGAAAAACTTTTTTTTTTTTAAATTCGGCCTCCATCTCTTGCAGTTGCACGAGGGTGATCTTGCTAAAGTTAATGTTCACATGTACTACATGTCGATGGGCAATATCAGGTGCAAACAGCTTAAAGAGATAGGTCAGTAGTGGGGCAGAACGCCCCATACATATCCCACATTTGCATATTATAAAAAACGTCAAAACAATTAAAAAGTCTAGTCAGTGGATATGGTGGATCTAACCACCTGGAAGTGGTATGCATGGTTAGAAGAGATTAGTAAAAAAAAATGCTATTTAGCGTTAGTGGTTGTTAGGGCAAGTTAAAATGAGAAAAAAAAATTGAATGTCATGTACAACCTTATGCCATGGTCACACCTTTGTGAAAAGTCACCACGTATGAGCCAAGTATTAGAGACAAATCAAATGAATTAAAGAAACCAAAACAAATTACAAGGCATTAACGAGAGCCTTTTTTTCAATGCCCCGTAATTCCTTTTGATGTCCTCAATTCGATGAAGATGGACTTTAATAGCTGAGAGATACAAAGTTTGGACATAGCTCACAGATACAGTACGGGCCGATTATACACAAACACACACACACACACACGTGCACACGAGCGGGCACACACACAGAGTACAGTACATTTTAATGGTTGCTATCGGCAAGCGTAATATACGCTCTTTTCAGAGCGATTTGCACTCTCCGTGATTGGCTGCCAGTATTCTGTAATTTACCCCAAACACAGATAGATCATCGGCCTATTAAATAGCCTAATGTTTGGTCTAGCCTAGGCTAGGCTAGGCTTAAGTTAAGCCTAGATTACTACTACGTACGAGCGGCTATAGCCCGCTTTAGTCTGGATTAAGTTGGGCTTAGGCCGTAGCCTAGCCTGGGCTAGCCCGAGACCCTGACTCCGAGTCTGAGTGATAGTAGGCCTACCAATACATGAATAATGGAGTTTAATTGGCGCTAGACGGCAGCCCGTTAGTGCATGCAGTTCCGCACCCGATTCAATAACGTTTAGACTGTTGTAGACCTCACATTCACATAAAAGGTACAGTGGGTCCTAAGCTACGCACCATACAAATAACATACACGCGCAATGCGCAATCAGGGTAAAATACACATGCGATACACACACACAGTAAATTTCAATATCAAGATTTGCATGACTCAAATGCTATGCATTCTGCGTAGCTTTAAACAGAAGCTAGGACCCCTTCATTTTTCAGAACAAAATTTGACACCGGCATTAATATTGACCTGAAACTAAGCGTTATTAACATTCAACCCTCGTAATTTTCTCTATCAACTTTGGAATATGTAGAATCAAGATATAAAAATGAAATTGCACAAGCCAATGATTTCCGTGATTTTTTTAGCTGCTGAAAACAAAGTGCGTAGCTTTCGTTTAAACTTTGTCCCCCCATCAATTCATACACTCAGTGTCACACTCATAACATGTCATGCCATCATTCACGGTCACTTCCGACCACATACTGGTGCAAAACTGCAATACACGGTAGACCTAATGCAGTTTCAACTTACCCTTGAAAATGTCTATCAACTCCTCCATCCCCCATTCCAGCAGTCTTTGCCTCACGAAATCATCCATCGCCGAACGAAAAATAAAACGGCTTATTCTAGCCCAGGCCCAGCTAGCGTTAGCTAGCTTGCTGCAGCGCACACAGCTAGTGATCAACTAACTATACACACTATACTAGCTACAGCTAGCTAGCCCAGTCGCTGTACCTGTACGTAGGCTTAGGTACGTCGCGACACAGGGGCTGTATTCGCACGGCGTACAGTAATTACAGCGTCTGGTCGGGGTGATCAACATAACTTTTACTCGACCCATCGCGCGCAAAGGAATCGGCCAATAAGCGGCCGCGCTTGTTCCCAGTAAGTGCATCAAAGGAAACCCGTCAAACGTAACTATTGCACTTAGTTATTCATCGATGACAGATATTATAGTAAAAGGGAGCAAAGTAACTGATAATTGACTGATTTTCAAGTCAATTTTACTTGACTGGGAAATCTAGTTAATTATTTGACTAGACTGTTTTTAGAGTGTACATGAACAGACTGTAAACTACAGTACATTTAAATAACATTTCCCTTACCTTGGTACTTGCTTGTAATCATGGTAATCAATGGGCTACAAACTTCATAAAGAATATAGAACTTCAATCGAACTGACCTTTAGATTTCGAAATTGTTGTCATTCTTGCCCCTGCCTCCCCCCCCCCCCCCATATTAAACAAAACACAGTCAAATATCTCAGGGCTGTCTGTCTGTTTGTTTCATTTTTTCCATTTGAGAAGATGGCTAGATAGCCCATATTCAGCTTAACTAGCTGGTCTTCCATGGGGTCCAGCTGGATCTGAGGTGGGACCACTTCACTGGGTTTAAAGGGGAAGGCTAGTAACTGATCACTGGGAATCAGTGGAAAGGCTGGGAGATGATTGTTCCAATCCTTATGGGATTCATTCAAGAGTTCATTGTATATCTATTGTTGTGTGGAAATGATTTGCTTCAGAACGGTCTCATATTCAAGTAATGTGCAGATTAATGCTCCGTCACTGACCAGGGACGCTAACCTGGAAGCATTAAACTGCATATTACTTGAATATGAGACCATTCTGAAGCAAATCATTTTCACACAACAATAGATATACAATGAACTCTTGAATGAATCCCATAAGGATTGGAACAATCATCTCCCAGCATTTCCACTGATTCCCACTGATCAGTTACTCGCCTTCCCCTTTAACACCCTGCTCTTTACGATAAATTAAAGGAAGCAGGGTCTCTCACTTGCACGAGTTGTGACTCCCTCACACACAGGACCTTCATTTTACGTCCTATATCCAAGGGACAGAGTGTTTTGCCTCTTACTAAAGGGAAAGGGATGATCACACACAACATTGCTCAGTCGGAATTGGGAATCGAACCCCGGTCCTTTGGATCTGGAGGCAGGACGTGCTACCGACTGAGCCAAATCACTGCCCTCTGTCTCTCAGTCACTTTCTATCTACAGATGTATCTCTCTGCTTTCAATAAAGCATCATGTTTGATCAAGAGAACCACATGATTTTCAGCTGTATGTAAACTCATACTGAGACTGTGATAGAAATTTGCTTATTCTCAGCTGAGAATCAGAAGGACGCTATTGTATTCTAAGATCTGAGCATAGATAAACACAGAACAATAATTTTTTATGAAACAAAAAAATACTTCATCAAAAGGGGGTATATTTCCAAGCATTGTCCCAAATATCGAGGTAAAGTAGTGCCATTGTGGTTTTGATTTTTAACATTTTACTGAAAATGAAATAATTCAAAATTGACACCATGATGTAGAAGAGATTAAGTTCTACAACATGATACCAATAAAAAAAAAAATGCAACAGCACCCTTCTGGTTCTTAGCTAACTTTATGATAATACATAGTCTTTTTCCCTTGTGTTATCTACAGTAGATATTGAATGATAGGAGCCTTCACAATAATTACATTCCTGACAAATTATACAACAGCATATAATGCAGGTGGAATATGATAACAATGGCTAACTTATGACACAATGTGTGACATTGCTTGACATTTTGCACATGTCTTTTATATAATTGACTGTCTAACTGTCATTGAGAAATGTCGAAAACAATTCTTGGATTACGATGTGGTTCAAATTTGTTCCCTTTCTGATATTTTAGAGAGTTGATATACCTCTAGGAATACACCTCCCTGAATAATATATATATATATATATAAATATATATATATATACATATATATATATATATATATATATTTGAAACAATATATATATATATATATATATATATAAATTTGTTTTTGCATAACGAATCTGCTCTTTTATTGATACCTACAATGGAAACCTACTATGGATACATGTGCAAGTCAAGTCAGAAGAAATTATATCATCTTCCTGATGTTAAATGCCTACAACAGAAAAAAAAACAACCTACAAGCGATACTTAAAGCTAAATCATCATTAAATTTCAGTAATTTGAACAATGCATGCTTTCCACATTTTCTGCTGCGTTAATCTGGTTTAAACATCTTCAAATTGAGTGTGCAGAGATACTGAATCACAAGATATTATCAAATGTAGGATCATACAAAAAACATTTACAAAAATATTGAATGCATGCTAACTGTACGCATTCTGTCAAGATTTTCCCGTTATACACACACATACAAACACTGACAGGGCACAGACTCATACACTCACTCACCACCTGACTGCATAAGGGAATATTAAGCAGCATTTCAAAGGTGGAATCACCTGGGCGTACATCCCCATGCCACAATGTGTGTGTCGACCCATTGGGCACGCATAAATGACAAGAACATTGGCTCACTCTTAAGTGCCTCTCTTCCCTCTTCTCTTCAGTTCTCCATCCCTCCATCTCTCTCTCTCTCTCTTTCTCCGCACACCCTAGTTACGGCCAAAGAATCGGTGCATTTAAAATGCAGCTCAGGGCTGGAGCCTAACTTCACTTTCCATTCATGACGGTGACCCTCCCTTGGGACCGTGCCTCTGCCATTCATTCGGTGCTTTAAAATTCAACGAGAGAGAAAAAAAAACACCTGAAGATCACACAACGCAGGACTGTATGGCTGCAAAGGGATAAAATGGACTGGTTTGAGATACACAAGGCTCCCGTAAAAGCAGGTGCATCTTGACATGTTGGTTTTCAGTCCTGTTTCTTCTGCTTTCTCCTTGATCAGATTTCCTAACGTCAAGGTAAAAATCACTTGAAGACTGGGTCTTCACTTCTATGCACAAAATCACAGGACAAACAACATTTTATACAAAAGTGCTGTTACATCTCCACTGACTGTAACAACCACATACTTAGTGTAAAATGAAAAGCAGTGACTATTAAACCTCTATGGAAGAACCTACTGCAAAACATCACTTCATCCATGCTTTATCTGTGACTACCCGTATCACTGGTAATCTTGATTTAAAGGCACATAAGTTCTTGGATCATTTCATAAAATGCACAAGAGTGATCAAAGGAATGAGGTTACAAGAATGACAGCAAAACTTACAAACCCTAGCAAGCACCAAATGTCATATCCAAAATCAGTCACATTGAACCAAGAACATACATTACAACATGAAACATCAGAATGCATCTTTAAAGGAGCAAGCGACATATCAGCTCAATAAGGTTGTCAACTTTGCTATCTGATTAAGTTAGATATTATCATTGTTATCACTGCATATCATGTGTACATGCATGTCCATGAATGTATGTATAGCATGTGTGTATTATGTATGTATGTATACATGCATGTGTTTGACACACTTTAGACACTCTTGGGAGGAGGATCTGTAGACCAATGACATAAAGTTTCCTTTGCTTCAAGCTCTTTGATTTACAAAGAGGTGGAGAGGTATTTAAAAAGACCAACAAAAAAAAATGTTTCAAAGCTACCCTTACATGCAGATGTATTTCAGCATGAAAAACACGATATGTGTCAATACTTTTATAAAGAACAGTCTGTGGAAATAAGTACAACTTTGGCAAGGAAAAGTTGGATATCACTGAAATAAATATGTACATGTAGCTCTCAATTTTCAGAATCAATGTTTCATACCACATCCTTACAGCCAGTCTGAAAACAAAAGAAAAGAAAAAACAAAACAGAAGTTCCTCAAAATTGAAATTCATGGCCTTGGCAGAGAATAACACATACCCTAAAGAAGTGAAACTCAATCTACTTTAAATAATATGTCACATCCTAATAAAATCCTTTTTCAATTATTCAACACGGGCACAGACACCTTGGCAAGAACGAAGCACGCATGTGTAGCTTGCGAGTAGGACCCTACGATAATGACGACGGTGGCACGGTCAAATATGCCATTCTCCGCGGGCAGATGTCGAGTCCATTACCTTCCCCTTGTCCTAAAGGTCCGCAGGTACACACAAGGACAAACCCTCTCAAGAATCAATTTTGCATGAGTGCTGTCCATAAATATGCCCGTGCCATTTTTCACAAAAAAATTGTCCACACCCTATCCATTTTCCCCTGCATTGCTACCCTCTTCCTCTCCTTCCCTTCTCTTTCTCTCTTTTTAACTCACTTTCTTTCCTATTACATTGTATCTACAGCGTTTATCTTTCTGCCCTTCCTTCACCATGGCTTCTTCATTCATTCCTTCGTGCAATCTATCTTATGATAAACACCAAAGATTGTGTGTTTCTTTTCATATTAGCCTATTGAAAATAATACGACCTTTGTTTTCCCAGCTTCTCTGTCTATTCTTTCAATCTGTCTATTTTTTGTCCTCTCTTCTTCTTTGGCTTCATCATTATTGCCCCCATGCTACCGATTCTTGCCTATTCTACGTACTACAAGAACCAGGACATTAAATTTGCACATTCACATCTTTGTATGTACCTCTTTCCCTCCTTGTTTCTTCTCTCTTTCTTTCTTCCTCTCTTTTTCTCTGTTTTTCTATTTATCAATCCATCTGTCCATCTCTTCGCCCTCCTTTCTTGACTTCAGCATTCGTCTGAATTCAGAAACATCCCTTGTTTTTTATACTCTATGATAAACAAAAACATTAATTCTCATTTCAGTTTTTGATTTCTTTATCCTTCTCCCCCATCCTAATTGTCATAGTAATATATCTCCCTTCCGGTAATGCCCTTCTGCAGCTCCCTCAATCCCTCTGGCACAAATGCACACACACACACACACACACACACACACACACACACACACACACACACACACACACACACACACACACACAAACACACACAAACATGTTCCATCTTCTGTCATTCTGTCAGTCTGATATTTTCGAAGTGTCATATACCCATGCATCACAGAAAGATATTCTTGCCATCCCAGAATTCATACTCATTCATTACCTTGAAGCTCCATGAAAAATGCATCACAGAGCTGAAAGGCAATCCATTTTTTCCCTTCTTCTCTCTCTCTCTCCCTGAATTTGCCCCAAATTCCATGCTCCATCACTTCTTCTGTCTCTGGCTCTTTTGCTTTCCTATTTGCATCTCGTCTCAGACTACCAGCATATCAGGTCATTCTATCTATTTCTCTATTTTAACATTTCTGTTTCCTTCATTATTCACAGTTTTTCATCTCCCCTCTTTCAGGTGATAGGTTTGCTCTTTAAAATTTTTTTCTCTCTGTATGATAGGGATGCACACACGTCTTCTTCTCGTCATACATTTTCATATAGATCAGCTGCTCACATTCAAATTTGAGTCAGCATGCCCTACTGTTTCTTTAATAGCCTCTATGCACACAATGATGTACAACTGTCAGACACATTCTGCTGCATTAGTGGGCACAATGATGGATTTCTCAAAGCATAAATGATGTCCATGATACTGATGCACAAATGTCTTCGTTTTGTCATACATTTTCACATACATAAGCTGCTCATACTCAAACTTGAGTCAGCATGCCCTACTGTTTCTTAGCCTCTATATGCACACAATGGTATACAACTGTCAGACACATTCCGCTGCATTGGTGGGCACAATGATGGACTTCTCCAAGCATTAGTGATGTCCATACCTCGAAGTTAAGTGAAGTCCTCTAAAAGTCAGACTGGAATACATCCCTAAAGTCATGGGGAAAGAATATGAGTATGTCAATACCACACTTAATGGCATGCTTCCTAATATACCACAAACTGGAAGTGGGAAAAAAGAGTCTGTAGGTTTGTTTTCCAGACAATACTCCTGTAACACACAAGCTTCCCTATGGCAACACAGCAAAGCAGCACTATAACTCCTGGAAAATTTGCTAAATTCTGTGGTAATTCACTTTTAAGAGGGATTCAATGAGGAAAAATGTTCTGGGAATCTAAGCAACATCTACAAAGAAAACAAGAATTGGAATAACAATGGATTCATGTATAAACATGATTATATCAATTTGAAAGGTAGGGTTATTAATCTGATGTAGCTACATTGTACACTCACACGCACCTTTTAAGTGCATCTGAACAGTGCTGGATTAGCTGAGAATGATGCTGTCCGCATTGAATTCGTACCTTGTTGCATACAAGAGATGTGAATTGTCTTGATGCATGACAGAATCAACTTGCCATTACATGGTAAGCATCAGGTATTGCAATCATCTGTTACTTTACCTTTACAGAGTTATGACCTAAATGTAATGTCGTTACAATACAATCATGTTACCACACTTTCAGAGAGTTATGAAGAATGTCTGTCATTTTGGAAATGTCAAAACATGACTTCAGAGTAAGCTGCATTTCTAGCAGTCACACAATCCTGAGGCAGCTTGGAACATGTGCCTAGGTAATTGGATTACATATGAGAAAATGCCAAGACAGGCGATTGCATCAAGGTTTTATACTTCCTTGGTTGCTGAATCATTCATTATCTTTAATACAGAAACACAAACTGATTTGACAGTGGATTCTTGGATATGAAATTCCAGATCTTCTTTTTCCACCCGTGTGCAACATCTAAGTTTTGATAATTAATAATGTGGTCATCACACAGTTGCCACGACGTTCTTTTGTCCAAAATTAAATGGCTGCATCAATCACGTGCAGAAGTATGTAATGAGGTGTAGTTTTGAAAAGACATCTGATTGCTTCTCCCTCTCTTCTCCCACTTTCTACCTTCGACCTTGTTTCTTCATTCGGCAAAGGCCACAATTATCACCTTGCATTCCTTAACTTGCATGTATTACACATAGATAGCTGATGATGGTGGTTATAATGATAATGATAATAATGATTATGATAATCAACAATACTTACATAGCGCATTTATAACACATAGTGTATGTTGACACATAGTGTATATGTTCCAATGTGCTCAATTGATGATATACATTTGTAGTCATTTTATTAATGAATTTATTGGGAAATTTCTGCATTGAATATATCATACAAATGAAATACAGTCATTTCTTTTTATTTTCAAGACAATAAAACATACAGTGTGTACATCCGAACATAACTGTGATATACATGCACAGATTGAAGATAAGAATAAGAGAACACATCAATTGGGAACCACTCGGGATATAGTAAATCAAATGATCTGACTGAATTACTGTATGGCGCATGTATTGGGAGTGTGAATGCAGAAGACTGTCGTCATAGCTTGAAGGTATGACAGCCTTAGAAGAGAAGAAAAAAAAAGAGTAAGTCATAAGTCAAGTGCTTTCAGTATGAACTGATTAGGAGCTAATATTCTTAAATTCTATCATGCTCCACACAAATATCGAACATCAGAACATTGTGTCATGCATCTTGTTCAGATTTTGCCAAAACAAAACCAGGGGGAAAAAACCCCTCTAGACATGTCTTTTGTATACACTCCTCATTTTTCACACTTCAATGCTAAAATATTTATTCCCAATTCTCTGCGTAATTTCGAGCCAAGATCGATCACCACTCTGCTAGCTTTCTATCCCTGCACTGGATGCGGTGCAAAGATTTTCAATCAGGGAAAGAGTTACAGTCTCGAAAGGGCTGGCAGGTGCATGTTACTATGTCCCAAAAATGGTGTAGGGTTAGAGTGAGGGGAACAGTTTCACTGTCTACATTTCAACCACAGCACATTTCATCATTATCTCCGCCAAGGGAGGAGGTTATGTTTTCGTTACCGTTGGTTTGTGTGTTTGTTTGTTAGTTAGTTAGTTAGTTTGTTGGTGTACAAAATAACTAAAAAAAGTAGTTAACGGATTTGGATGAAACTTACAGGAAAGGTTTAGAATGACACAAGTATACAGATGATTAAATTTTGGGGGAATTTATGAAGGATTTTTGATATTTTGGCAGGTAGGGTCAATGAACTTGGGAGTTCAGGCTGCGCATATTGAGGTTTGCATGCGCGCACTAAAGTGCGCGCTCTAGTTTCTGCCTAGGGCGAGGCGCGCCGTGCAGCTGAGGGTTCATGACGTAACAGAAGCTTCTATATTGGGAAATCGGGCGACTTTCAGCACACAATGCTATAACTACGTATGGGTGGAAATCACTGATATCTCTATGGAAGAACAAGATCAGTGGTGGAAATGAGCTGCATGCTTGGCGGAGGTTTGCGCTCTCAGAGTGCTTCTCCAGTTTTGTATGTTTTCTGCTACCTGTCTTTCAGTTGGATTAAGACTGGCACAGCTATGAAAGAGTGAGATACCAATTCTGGCTCCTGAATAGTGCAGCCAACGTAACTGCTTCAAACTGATTGGCACAAATCTTAAATTGCACTCCTTCCCTTGTAGGATTATGCCTGTCTCCTTCCCAACAGTTTGGGTTATTTTTTTAGTAGCAAGACTCATCACAACAAATCATAGGATGTTTTTACTTTCCTTTTTGCTTTTAAACAAGTGCTATGGGGGAATAAAGCTATTCAGAGTGTAAAGGTGTTCAAAAATGTCAAAGGAACTTACCTACCAGTAAATGAAAATACAAGCATGTGATACTAACATATAATGAAAGCCTGCGTAAATATATTGCATAATTAAACTGCGATAAGAAATCAGCCATTCTACAATGTAGCTATGGGGATTGACCTAGTTAGTTCGTCTGTTGTTTCCAATGTTAGATTGTTTTTCACATTCACAGAAGATCATAAGTGTAAACTACTTGTAGGATTTCCTTTACCACGGGATTATCATGACTTGCAATCTGTACTGGCAATTGATTCCTCCAAACAATGATTATCAGGAAGTATTTACTGTTTATCGCATGCAATGCCAGCTACAATAACGCATGTTTTAGTGGTCATGTTACAAGAATAGTGATCAATGAACATGAGGTCTTAAAAAGCTGTGGTTTCCAGTCTCATACTGTCCTTTGCATATAAACTAAAAGTTAAAGTTTCAGGTCATTCATGATCATAATGCAATTTGTGTTTGGTTTTGTTTGTTTGTTTGTTGTTGTTGTTGTTTTTTGGGGGTGTCCTTTCTTATCCTATACTTTGTAATGCATATTTCAACTTTAATAAGAATGAGAATTTTTTGATTGCTAAAGTTTCCCAACGATGTGGTATTTTCTCCAGCACCTCCAACTGATTTTAGCTGCACCATCCCTTTAAACTTTGATGGAATAGGCTGGAGCACACTGCATTCTGCAAACCGGAGATGTTTGAAAATGATCCATCACCCTATGCCGATAAATTAACATTCCAGGGCTGCGCACCACCACCACGGGGAAAGTATACAAACAGAGTGGTGTATCGTTTACACCAGGTGAGCATCCAGCATGGGATTGATCAGAGTGCGGCGTCAAAACAGATGACTTGGTCACCAGTCAGCTTCCGTTGTTTACATTGATCACTCACCCACAGTATTTTCCGACTGTAAATATTACATTTAGACTGCATGCCTGGAGAATTTGTGCCCAGGAAAAGCAGCAGGTTTTGATGAGTTAAAATATCAAATTATAGCATAAGAACCCATTAAATGCTCCAGCAAAATCTTATTGATAAAAGCAAAGCCATAATTGTAATTTGAAAATCTGTCAATCATCAATTCACCAATCGTATCTGAAGAGGAACACACACAAGAGTTGTCTCTGTCACATGATTCTGACACTGCTCATGTAGTGACATTCCTGATGAATTTTGTATGATGTACACACCCGTCAATGATTTCATGTCTTTTTGCAATGTTCACATGTTTGTAATCTTCTGTAAACCTTACAGGTACAACAGACCAAGGAAGTTACTGAACACATTGCATAGATTTGTTAATGTAAAGGGATCGTATAGTTTTGGTTGAGACCGAATTTCAAGTTTCTAACTTTTTTTGGTGAGATGATGAGAAACCTCTTATGAGATATGAAAGAGCATGTAATTCCATGAGGAATTCAACGTCTATTTGATGAAAACTGGTTTTGAAATGGCAGAGATATCCAAAACCGAGCGATTCTAATAAAGTGTAGGACCCATCTTTTCTTACGACCGCTTTGTTTTACTTTGTTTTTCGATGTTTCGGTCATTCCAAACCCGATTTTCATCAAATAAACTTTGATTTCCTCTTAAATGGTATGCTCTGTACTATTTTATAGTAAAGTGTTTTCATCGTATCTCGCAAAAAGTTAAAAGCCCAATTCTCATCTCCACAAATACTGTACCATCCCTTTAAACAACTGTTTGGTGTGCCTGTAGGAAAAAGGACTTAACAGAACAGAAAGACAACATGCAGTCACCTTTTGGGGGGCATTAATGGATCAGCATGTTACCTGGTGATCCATTCTTTCAAATTCTAAATTAGCTTACTGTTCTTTAATGTCACAATTACTATTGACTGTCATGAATGTATGCATTTGTCCAAAGTGGATGTGGCCTGTTCGGCCCACATTGGAGCAGAAGACGGATCGAGACTGGGGATGATTGCACTCGAGGCGAGGGGAGGAATAAAGTTTTGTTTGTTGCTTAAGTCTGGTATGGTGGTGGTGATTTGTTTGTTGTCAGAAAATACATGTGACATGTTGTTGTGCTACCAATATTTTCCTCCCTTCCATATCACAAAAAAGTTTCCTGATCAGCATATCTTTCATTTCCAAAAGATGGCACTTGGTTTTCATGGGAACACAGTCTCAATTTAAACATTCTTGGTCTCTACAAGCAGTCAGAAATGACAACATTCAAGTTTTGTTTCATATTTTTTCCCTTTTTCATGCATCAGGTATCTCCAAATAGCATCTCAGTGATTAAAGGACCTAGACAACATGATTTTATTTCATGAAGCACTTGTCACTGACACATCAGCTAGGTACCAGACCATAATATGCTACATTCAGCCTTGTCCTATCCAACACTCTTTGTGATGACTGCTAAAGGGGGACTGTCTTGCCTGTAGCAAACTAACAGTACACCAGGGTCTGATGAGCTGTTATGTAATACACCATGTGATACAGTGTATGGCAGATTAATGGAAAGTTCATTGTGCTTTCCAGAGTCCTGTACCGATAGAGATATTGTTGAATGCAGGCTCTCTCGTGTGCCTTTGGGTACACAATCATGCACATCCTGTATTGAACAACAGATTTTTGTATGCTGTTTGCAAAGTGCAATGTGTCACACTTCCAACATTCAAGGAAGTCTGCATCAGGAATCCCAGCGCATGATTGGTGCCCAGTTTTATCTATGATTCTCTTTCCCCTTCACTTCTATCCTCTATCTCTACACAGCTTCAGCAAGGCATTTGCTTCGTGTACAATGTACGGTATTCCATCCTTCTTTTGCAAAGACAACACAGCGCTACTTCAATACAGTTCACTGACCATTCTTTGGGATTAATTGACCGCTACTGACAAATGCCATGTGAAAGAAAAACAGCTGATAATCCACACAGGATATTCTATAAATACTCTTTGTGGAGAAGAGCACTGTTGGAATTACAGCAAACACGATGACTTTATTGAGAAAGGAAAAAAAAAAGATAGAGAGAAATGGAAAGAAAGAGGAGGATTTTTTTTCCATTTCCTTGTTCTCTTTCTTTTTGCTCACTTCGTGCTTGCCTGGGCGTGTCCATTTCTGCGCAACGGGATTTGCAAATAGGGAGGGTGTATACGGTTCCATTGTCGTGAGCATACTGTTCAAAGAAAGTAGGCCAATATTGTCATTATATAATGTGTGCTTTTCAGGTCTCACTCTTTATATCTCACAGAGAACTATGAAGATTGTCTCCACATACAGTACACATCCACTGTATGCAGGCCGCAAGTGCCAAAGTTTGCATATGATATATCTATTATTCAGCATTCTATTGAGTTGATTGATTTAATCACAGCCCACAGAGCTACACATCTCCGTACTGCAGTCACCTGAAATCTTATTTCACATCCCCGAGATGAAATTCACTTTCTGGACGATGGCAGCACGAATCTTGGTATTTGTATCATCTTGCACCATGGAAATCCTGAACGGGGCAGACATATTCTCTCATGTAGAGAAATATATCGATAACAGCAAATATAACAGCACTAGAATATCACCCTAGATAGATTACTTTGTGGAATGGGAAAAAAATATCAAATGAAATAATCAAACAGTTGTAACACACACACACACAAATATATATATATATATATATATATATATATATATATATATATATATATATATATATATATATATAAAGACATTTACCCTTACAGCAATTTACACATCTCTGCCTTTGTTTTCTTCTTGATTCATTTTTCTAACTTCTCCTACACAAACAAATGTCTACATGTACATACATGTATGACCCTTGATCCAGAGTAATGTTATACGACCTATATTGGAGCTACATTTGAAACCTACAGTGTACTGAGTAGGAATTCAGAGCTCAGGAGGTTGTGTGAATACTGAATGATTCTGAAGTCAGGACATGAAATCAGCTAGGAAGATCTGAAGCAAAATATCTTTTTCAAAGGCTGTAATCATTTTCATAAAGAAACAATGAATAATAACATTGATTTAATGATAATAATCACGATGATTATTATGATGATATTAAGAACATTGACAATAATAATAATCATCATCATTATTAGTATTATTATTACCACTATTATTATCATTATTATTATTATTATTATTATTATTATTATTATTATTATTATTATTATTATTATTACTATTATCATTATTATAGAAGGTAACAATAACAGTTCCTCCATACAAATTTGAGCACACAGTGGTAAGTACAATGTATGCATGTAATCAGCAAAAATTCAAGATAGCACAAGTGCAGCTCTCTTTTCCACTTTCAAAGGACTATTAGGAAAGGGGACCCACCCCTACCCCCCCCCCAAAAAAAAAAAAAAAACCAAGAAGCAATTTTCAGCCATTCTGATTCCAAATGATGGCTCATACTGTACATTCAAAACAGTAACAAATTCCATTTATATACCCATTGAACAGGAGAGGAAGAAAATTGAACCAAATTGAATCTTTGCCAGAGGAAACGCATGCACAGGGTGACAAATTATTTGGCGAAGTGGGGGGAAGGGAGGTACATGTAATGTGACATCTCTCACACCATCTGGAAAGGACATCGCAAATGTCAGAAATTTTCATGTCTATACAAGGGCCACTCGTGTCAGTCAAGGCTCTCGAAGGTGGAAAAAGTTGTGATATTTTGGCTTCAGTTGCTAGGCCACTGTACCAAATGCCACTCAAAACATTGCTGGAAAATTCTTGCAACAGAATGCATTTTTTTTTTTACCTTTTTTCTACCTTCATATGATGTCTGTGACAATTTGCTTACATCAGGAAAAAAAAAACCAACAAATATGATTTCTGTCAGCTAGGCTACAACTGAATTTTAATAGTGTATACATCATAAATTTTAAACTGAAGTTTCACCATGTACAGTGTATACACTTGTTTAAGTATTCAAGAGAAGGTGAATTAACCCTTAGCTCATTTCCATGTTCTCTAAGAAACCTAAACCAATTTATTTCAAATCCTTACATAACAAACTGGGAAACTGAATGTTGTAAACAGACAAGACTGTTCCGTGTTACTTACGTTACACACTAAAACTAGAAATGGTATAAAACACAATGTTCAATAGAATTTTAGAATTGATGTTATTATCTTTTCTAATCAATATCAGGCCATTCAATTGAAAATCAACAAAGTTTCAATGTTATGAGCATTCATTATATGACCCTCATATGTCAATACATAGATGTCTGTCCTGCGTTGAATATGTTACCCCCAAATTTTTCATTTTGGCAAAAATTCTAACAGATTGCTTCTTTGAAGCAAATTAGGCGCAAAGTTATCTGTAAAGTAATCAGATTCCAAAAGATCATATTGTATTGGGGGGTAATGCACATTGGAAATAGAACGACTTCCCTGAAATTTGCTCTTTTACTGTGGAAATGCCCATATCATCATCAGCGTATTGTATGTTGGTATACTATTTACTATGTGTACTGTATATCTATACATTACTGTAAAACGAGGAATGTTCACGTGCATTTTAATTTTGCGAATTTTGCGAGAGCCAAGATTCGTGAAATTAAAATGCACGTGAAAGTTATTGTCTACACTACACGCATTGAATGTTTAGTAGAGGCAACTCGCAAAAATTTCATGCCACGAAAAAGGCCGTCGGCTCCTATTCGCGAAAATTTCATGCCGCGAAAATATCATGTTTTACAGTATTTAAGTGCTTGTGTGTGTGTCTGTGTGTGTGTGTTAGAGAGAGACAGTGAGATTACCGGAGAGCATGATATGTTCTATTCATATTGGATTTCATGTAATATCGTGGGTTTTATATACATTGGTTGATGGCATGCCTTCCTTATTTGCTCTCAATTAGAGTCATTGACAATAGGACATTTGTTCTGCCTTGCATACCAGCCACGATACACACAATTACAGCTGTAAATCGCATGCTAAATACCTCTTAACCACTCAACCAAGGATCAGTGCACTCTTCTCATTTACACTGCTTTGCAAATTCTAAGAATTTGCAAAGCAGTATAAATAGTCATAGTAAATAGTCATAGATCCTGCATGCTAAATCAGATCTGCCTTCGATATCTGGAATGAGTATGATTTCTAAATTTTGAAAAAAAAATGCAATGTTATACTTTATATTGCCTTCTGTTATTCTGTAGCGAGGGTCACTACAAGTTTGCATTAAAACAAAGTTATTAATGCCATTATGCATCCTTTTTAATGTGAATTTCACGAGTCGGGAGCTATTTGTGAATTTAACAACAGGTGAAAATATTAAAGGATGGTATAGTATTGGTTGAGGTGGGGATTCAGCTTTTACCTTTTGCGAGATACTTAGAAACCACTTTGATTCCGACATACTGTACAAGTGCAAACGTTTTGCAATACAATGTATGCACGTGTACATTTCTCCATCTGTTGCTGTACCCCTTGATCGCGAATTTAACCACCTCACGAATTTAACCACCTCGCAAATTTGTCCTGAAGTCCCAATTCGCCAAAAACAAACAAACAAATAGACTCACTAAATATATGTATGGCATATACAGCAGTTTAAATGGTCACTGCATTTATAACACTGTTGGCCTTTAGTGTCTACCTAGAGAGAAATTCCAATTACAGGATTAAATGCCAGCTACTGGTGCATATTTAGTAGGAAGGGGGAGGGGATGTGGAGAGGGAAATTATTGGATTATGCTCTGTCATGCAGCTGGGAGGGATAAGTGTGGGTAAGTTATGGGGTAGTCAATTTAAAGGGAAACTCTACCTTGTACTTGTGTTGCCATTATCAAAGACAGTACATTATTGACATCAATCAGCTAGAATTGTTTAATGGGATGGTACTGTTTTTAGTTGATATGAATGAAATATGAAAAGCATGCAATTCTAAGAGGAATTCCATCAAATGAACTTTGAATTCCTCTTCAAATGGTATGCTCTCAATATTTCATAAGTGGTTTCTATTTATCTTGGCAAAAGTTAAAATCTGAATCACCATCTAAACCAAAACTATGCCATTCCTTTAATGGGCTAAATCAAAATCAGACAAAGCTTGATATGAGTATCTTTGCAAACTTGTGATACAATGTAGTCTAGTCAAAATCACTGTGAAGCAGAGAAAACCACTGCCAAAAGTGTCTGTGCACAAACATGGCGATTTAAATAAATAAACACAAATGCAGGTGCATGCATGGATAGAAAATTGAAGATAAGATGAAATAATAAGCAATGGAATAAAACAGAATGAACACAGTGGAAATTATGCATAATTCAATTGAGTTTTATATGCTGCTGTCAATTTGAGTACATTAATTATAATGGAATGGCTTTTCCCTTCAAGGGGCAGAGGGTAACTTATGAATTAAAGTGCAAGACTTTTCTGTGCCACTCAAGATAGTAGCTTTCAGTTTATTCCTTTCCCTGGGGGCACTGCTAAAAGGTTTGGTACCTCATGTGAAACAGGTCAAGCTTTTCATAGTGTGAAACTGCTTTTAAATTTAATGGCTATTCACTGTAGGTCACACTGGCAACTGCAGTGCAGCTATAAGGTTTTGATTATATATTCTATACAATCTTGTAATATTTGGAGGTTCTATTATTTTATTTAAAGGAGCAGATAATTTTACCATACAGGGTATGCATAGTTTTAAAATAAGGAAACAATAGGACTTAGCATTGTTTGACAGGTACTCACATTCTCATTTGTCATACCTTAATCTAGGTACATGGTAACTAAAATGATGATAAAAATTGTGCCTGATACTTGTTTGGTATATAACAGATCAACAGTTTCAATGCCTATTATGTATTCAAAATTATGTGAATAAAGGCACTTCCTCTATTTTAGTCCATCTACAATGTAATGATAACATGCCCTTCGCTTTGCTTTTTATCAGAAACCATACCATAAAAGGCCTTCCAGTGTGAATGTGTCCATCTAGTTAAAGATCTCAGCTGCATTCATAGCAACATGTATGAGAAACTGTCAGGCATGTTGATGATATGCTTTAGAGGAGGCAATTTTACAGTATTGTAGGGTGCAGGTACAGTTAAAGGGCCTGTCAGGCTCGACATCATTGTTATCATCACAACTATTATGATTGTTGGATAATTCACTTAATATTCTCTCAATCCTGATCATGGTTTCAGTGTTTTAATTTCCCATTTCCAACATCTTTTTTTTTTTCAATCAAGGAATTTCTACACTGCATGCATGGGCATTGCAACATGGGTGAAATTAGGAAACTATAGTTCTCCGTCACTCTTGATCTAGAAATGGAATAGAGAAATCTGATCTGCATTTCCATGTATTGATTTAGACATATTGTGTGCAACACTCATGGCCTACTTCGATACAACCAAAATCTAATATGATTTCGATTATATGTATAGTATCAAGCCAGGGTATGTGTCTGTAGAATGAAGAAAATACTGCACATATGACACGCTACAAGTTGCCTAGCTTATAAAACAATACTCATCACTCAATAATTCCTCACAATAGAAACTACTAATGTAAAAAAAAAAAATGGCAACTTATCATTTATCCTGAATTAGCCTTCAGGTTTCCTGCTATTGTAGGTCGCCTATTACCTCAACAGATGCAAATGGCTACGTGGAGTTCCACGCGAGAGAACGGGCAGAGTAAGAAATCCCATCGCATCATATGCATCAAGACGTTGCTGCTTAGCATCATAATTGGTCGCCACGGCATCGGGGAAAAGCAGGCATAATATTTTGAGTAACGCTTGTCCATCAGATACTTTACTATAGAGTCAGTGGGAGCAGCGTACTCAGTGCTTTCTTTTCTTGTTTTTATTGTTTCTGTTGTTGATGTTGGTGCTGCATCTTTTGTGATGTCGGAGAGAGAGATGGAATATGACTGGTATGCATAGTCTGGGAATACAAACAAGCAACAGCCAACGCAATTGCATTATACATTTTTTTTTTTCTTGGGTGGAGGTGGTCAAAAAACAGATAAGGCTTAGGCGAAGATGGACTGTCCATGAACGATATCTAGGTCAACCGGCTGAGGATAATGATATGGGAAAGGGTAGGGATGATTGCATCTTAAGAAACAAGAGTCATGATTTCCATGATAGCAAAGTCAAAGAGAAGAGGAGCCTGAGCTACTGCAAAAACTGTGATACATATATTTCATATGAGGAATTTCATCTCACCCATGGCTACGCTCCCCACATGTTGCATAGGGAATGAGATGGTGAGGAACGGGGAATTACACACCAGACTGAGCATCACTCACATTACCTGTGAGGAGTGCCTCTACGAGACGCTCGAATGCTGATCGCAGCAGAGCATGTTTGCTCCGTGAATTTATGTGTCTTTCCCATTACATTTTGTCAATTTTCCATAAATCTTTCTTCTTTTTTTCTTTTTGCTATCAAGTTTCATACTTACGATGTATGTATTGAATGGATAATGAATTATTACGAAGAGTCACTTCTACGGAAATTTAAGAAAAAAAAAAACATAACCAAGCCATTGAACTGCTCTACTGTAAATGAAGAAGTGAATTCTTTTCTTCAAGGTATGAAAAAGAGCATGTGTATACATGCATAGCACTACGTAGATGAAATATCAAGAATCAAGAAAAGGGTTCAATTTAAAATGCTCTTGAATTTGATGAGTGTTGGATAGTGTAGAGTAACTGATTGGAAGGTATTTGAGAAATAAAAATCAATACAGAAATAGATTAGCTGTTATGGTTGACATAAACACATTTTCAATGTCAGAAAGAAAAGAGGAAAATTTGATTGAAATCAGACAGTAAAGAAGGCATGTCTATAGGAATGTTTGATAATCTAATGCATTGTCTCCAGAGAAAATAGAATATAAATATGATCGCTATTTCATGATATGGTCTTTCTTAGTGACAGTGGTACTGTCCAGTGTAGTCTAGGAGGTCACAGACAAAGAAGCTGCATTTGTGGATGATTTCCAATGTTGAAATATCAGCATACTTGTAAACACTGGAGATCTTTACATGGACACATTCTGGTTGAAACTGATCACAGGGGTACAGTATACACTTGTACATTGTACATGTACATGTAAGGCTGAATCCTGTATAGAGATATCTGCATCAATATACAGATGTACATGTAACAGGGTTGTAACATAGTATGTACTAGAAAAATTATTTCAGAGTTTTTATTTGTTAACATTCCTATAAAGATTATATCACAAACATACAAGATCATCAAAATCTGGGTATTTATGTCGAGTGTTTAAAAGTAATTTATTGACATACAATGTCACACTCATGTACATGTGTTTGATGTTTATTGGAGTTCCATGTAGTCGCGAACGAGAAGCAAGCTTTCACAATTTTAGCAGTTCAGGTTTATGAGCTTTTCACAATGGTTTTTTTTTTATTACTCTTCAATACAACAATCTTGTTCACAAGTCCCACATGGATGCATAAACCCCAACATATGAAAACTCATCGCGAGGACCTGGAAGTCAAAACTAGTTCTCTACACTCCTGCGTGACTTGTACACTACACCCAGGAACCTATGGCCCAATTTCCTTTGATTTTTTTCCTTTCTCTTTCTTCTCCCTTCCCCTTTCCTTAGAGCTGTAATCTGATTAAGAGGAGCTTAAAATTCTTTAAAACTGGTTATTTATCTAAGATACCTAGTATTTCCTGTTTTTTGACAATCAAATTGACCTGTAATGCATTCAGATCCTTTTCTTAAGTAGATATTCCTTCGAGGGTCTGTCTGATTTCCTTTACGGATTCTATCCATACTTTGGGAAATGCTGGGTCAACAAGGATTGACAAGGAAATGCATGAGTTGGTATCTAGGCAGTTAGGCACCAGGTAAGTTTGTGATCTAATTAGAAGAATGTAATTTTGATCCTGGCAAATAAACACGATGCAGCTTGAGAGGGCACTATAAAAGTGATAATACAATTGAAGCTGTTTACTGTTGTGAGGGCTGGGTTGTATCAATGCCTTGTGTAAGTAAGGGTTATTTCTATAATTCAGAGAATGCTAAAAACACAAAACTGAAAAT
>NW_027273829.1:0-13866 GCF_040938485.1 Diadema antillarum | reverse complement strand
GAGCCCCCCATTTTTTTTCCCGAGGTTACGCGAAAAGAGTTTGACTATTTGTCGACGAGTTGAGTCGGCTATTGTTCGCTGTAAGTGGCCATTGACGCGAGCGCGTGCAGAAGGCACGATGGCTTTTGTCGCGCACTCGGTGTTAGTAAACCCAACGAGAAAGCGCAGCGAAAAATGAGAGCAGTTCGGCCAGGACAGGACCCAATATATACAGCACGTGTTGTCATTATCTGTGCTAATCGAGGCGCCTTGCAATCGCCAAGGGAAACGAAGCCGTTCCTACCCCGTCGCCATTTACACAGCCGCCGCATTAACTGTATCCGGTTTCCCCCTGACTATCTCGAGCTCGGGCATTTTGCGCCGAAGCCCGGCCCGGCTAAACGGCGACTGATGGGGCTACTGAATACAGCTCTGCCCCCCTGTAAACCGGTTGGTGGTTTATTATTACACTTCCTTTCGGGGGTAACAGGAAAAGGGAAGAAGGGAAACATCTTCATCTGGACATCGAATCTTGATTGAAAAAAGGGGGAGAACACTGCGCCTGGGTGTAGGCCACTCACTTGTTATGAGCCAACCGCAGCACGACCCACTCCGAGTCACACCCCTGACCTGCTCGTAACAATGCTCGCAAGCTGCGTTAAAAAGAAGCCGACAAGTGCGACGGAGCGGCAAGCGGGCAGACAAACACCTTACTCCCGGCTGCTTCCCCGTCCGCTATTTGGCTGAGAGACGGGCCAGTCACTAAGTCAAGGCGGTCGTCTGTAAAATGAAAGACGATATAAACGACCTTGAATAAGATGGCTGTTCTAGTTCAAGAAGAACAACGCCCATGTTCGCGTACTTCATCTGCCTTCATTAACTGAAAGTGAGGCTATACTGTATCACACACAACTCAGAGCAGTGTTTATTCCAAAGGGAAGAATGAGTAGTTAGCATCACCTTTAAGACGAGACAATAGGGCCAAACATGACCACATTCTGATGAGTTCTTCTTTACCATGACAACCTGTCAAAAAAAAAAATGAAACACAGCATCGATCGGTTCGGGTCTGCAGACAGGAGCATGGAATAATGCTACGTGTATGTATAGACACTGCGTAAAATTGTAACAAATCGCAAAAGCTCATTATAAATAAATCTAATTGTTGTTTGTGTTTTTCTTTTATAAGATTAGCAACACATTCATGTTAGGTCATATAAGCAGTATGCATTTGCATTTCCCACCTCATTAGAGGAGCATCGATAATAATATACAATAAATCGGAACATGTGTGTGTGTAAGTGTGTGTGGGTGTGTGTGTGTGTGTGTGGGTGTGTGTGTGCGCGCGCGCTTAGGGGAGAGGGCTTACAGGTCAAAAGAGACATTAAAGGGGGCGGTCTCATCTTTATTGGGGCCAGGGGCAATGGGGGTCCAGGAAAATTGCGGCTTTTTCATTTTTCCTAAAGTGTGAAGGGATGGGAGGAGGGGGGGGGGGGTGCTGTGGCAATTGTGGCAATTGTATATAGGCCTACTGTATACTTGTATGATATTGCCATAATCGTATACGCTGATATTTCATTAACGTGGGATTTTCTTTTAAATACATAGGTTATATGAAAATCTATAACACTAGATTGATATGCAATCCTTTGTGAAGCATTTGTGACAACATTCGTTACGAAGAAAAATGTGAGACCAATTCGAGTCAACTAAAGTCATACAATGTTGGAATATAAGTGTTGCCAAAATGATCAAGACGCCATTATATAATTATTCATATTATGATCAACATTTGTTTTGGTTAACTTAAATGCAGATTAACAGGATCAATAACTAATACAGAAATTCATAATTATCCACCATCACCTGGGCAAAACACCAAAAATGTATTATACTATCTCAATCAAAAGAAAGTAATATTCGCCACCCTTTGAATATTTGGCTGTCCACTCTGGGCATTATGGCATGATGGCATGAATATTTTATTAATCTCAAAACGATTATTATTCCGTTGCAACTCCGATTATTCAGTGCTTTAGTACTAGCCATTATGGATATAATGGGCGTATAATATACTCTGGTTTAACTCGAACCAACGATCTTCTGATTTCTGGACAGGCGTTATATCCGTGTGTCTCTCTACGTCGGTATTTCATTACGTCGATGAAGGGCAATTTGTCAATCAGATGCAATGAAAAGAACTCGAAATAAGAATGATTAATTTGACCGAAAACGCCGCACCCACTGCTATAAGGGTTCAGAACCATCCATCACTTGCTAATCGCGTGGAAGCTTGGCGGTCTGGTGGATATGTCGCCTGTCTAGCAATCAGGAGGTCGTAGGTTCGTGTCCAAACCGATTATGTATGCTCATGATTTTTATCACTGGATAATCGTTGCTAATTTACGTCGATGAAGGGCAGATTGTCAATCAGTTGCAATAAAAAAAAATCGACGGAAGGATCATTAAAGGGATGGTATAGTTTTAGTTGAGGTGCGGCTGCAGGTTTTCAACTTTTATGTTTGAATAATGAGAAACCTCTTATGAAATATGGAAGAGCATGCAATCTTAGTGGGCATGGTGGAAGTCAAAGTTTATTTAATGATAATTGGTTTTGAAATGACCGAGATATCCAATTTATTAGGACCACATGGTTTACCTTTGGTTTTGAAAATCTCACCCATTTCAAAACCGATTTTCATCAATACATTTGAATATCTTTCATAATTGTATGCTCTTTCATATTTCATAAGTGGTGTCTCATTATCTTGCAAAAAAGTCAAAATCTAAATCCCCCATGTCAACCAAAACTATACCACTCCTTTAATTTGTATGATCATTCCATTGTGAAATGTTCGCCCAGTGAAGAGTTGCTGTACGTCCCCATTCCCCTCAGCGCTCTTCTGTTTGGTGTTACCATGGTTACCGTGATGAATTTATAGTGAAGGAAATTGTTTTATGTTTTCAAAGTGTCTCTAATATTGTTTGTTTTGTTTGTTTGTTTGCTGCGGGTTTTTTTTTTTTGTTTTGTTTTGTTTTTGCTTAAATTTGAACCAAGCATCTGCATCTTCTTGGGGGAAAAATAGTAAATTGCATCTTACCATGGTGACTTAAAATGATTATGAATTGTATGTAACAAAATGGATTTCAGTAGCACCATCTAAATGTATTATTTCATTCAAAAAAATATAGCCTCTGAGACTAGATTTATCTCTAGGCGACGGGGAAAGCGCTTAAAGTCATTAGAGGAATAATATTCAACGATTCACTATATTTTTATTCCTTTACCGAACTGCTTAGAGCGTTTGGTATAAAATGTTCACATAGTTCTCTAATGTTATGGGCTTAGCAATACACTGAAGAATTCATAAGACAAATTGTAAGATGATAGATATTGATTTGCTGACTAATCATTAAGATGTCTGTCATGATTCTGCCTTTCGATGTTTTATACGATTTTTATCTGTTAATGAAATTTTGGTGCAATTTCTACTGGTTCTTTTATTTTCAGCCGTACAAGAGGAGCGGGGTCCTCGCAAGAAGAAACCACAGCAACAAGTGAAGACCGAACACGTGCAAACCAGCGGACGGGCTTCGGACCTCCGACGGGCGGGCGGCCCGGTGTCCAAGGCGTCGTTTCGCCCTTTCCAGCCCTGGAACACCGGCCAGAACAAACACGCCCCTTTCGGCGCCACTGAACTCGAGGCCATCTCGGGCAGTGGCAGCGCGTTCCGGGTTGTCCCTGTGCGAAACGGACACGGTGGGCGTATCCCCGTCCTGGCCGGCCACGCCCATTTTCCTGGTTTCCACCTGTCCCTTCATTTACCTCCAGTGGCCGCAGCGGCGGCGGCGGCGGCACGAGCGGAGAGCGGACTTGAGCGGCATGTGGCCGTGTTCTCTCCCCACAGCGCTGCGGCTGCTCACCTAACGCAGGCCGCTGCTATGAGGGGAGATGATAATCCAGGTATGACTCGCTTTCTCTCTCTACTAAATCTAGGTCATAATGTGGTTAGTGACACACATTCTCAAGGATCACTATCCGTACTAACTATAAGTTGCTTAGAGTTTCTAGGACATCACTATACAGTCGAACCTGTCTTAGCGCTTACCTATCTTTAGTGGACACCTGCCGTATACGGACTGTCAGAGAGAAGAGTCATGTTGAATACCCTGTCTATAACGGCTACGTTTTCGTCTCCCTTTGGTGGCCGCTTTGGACAGTTTTAACTGAATAATCATATCCTTGTCATAAAAATGGCGTGTGAAAGAACACGCTACTCGCAGGACATCAACGTAATTCTACTGATGAAGACAAGTCTCGAACTCAAGATCGCTTTATAACAATGAAAAAGATACAAAAATGCTTCAAACAAACACGAGAAAAGACGAAATAGAGTATTGATGATTACAGTCAACATGCAAGGCGAAACGGTGTAAAGTAAGAAATGCATAGCAATTTACTCCCAAGAGTAAAGTTAATAAGTGTATGCATGTGTTTAAATGTAAAAAAAAAGAGATAATTTTCCAATTTCGCTGGTTATGTAAGTGCCATTATGCTTTCTTTTTTCTTTTTCTTTTCTTTATCTTATAAATCCAATGAACTTGCAAAATACCATTTGCAAACAAAACTGCTTTAAATTGAAGGTCGCATGGCCAAAAAGCTTTATAACCTTTTTTTTCTTGGAAGCATACGTTGATTAAAAAAAAATGAAAGTAGAAGAACATGATTAAGGGTTCCTTTTCTGTTTTACTTTTTAGGTTTTCTTTACTTTTTGTTTTTGTATTTTATTTGTTGTTGGACCGTGAAGGTAGTGTAAATGAAGGGGGAGCATAATTCATGTGGGTATAGCAAAACGGTATCGAAATAATTCGCGTTGCGCCCTTTTGGTGCCTGCATGATAGGTATTGTGCCATCGGTGACTTCCCACTTCGGCGGTAAGCCGCATATTTGGCGTACGCGCCGAAAGAAAATGTCACTCCGTCGCCGTTACTTAACCATGCCATTTCAAAACCAAACTGTGAATAATTCATTACGACTATGGGGCATGGGTGCGAGGGGGGAGAGAGGAGAGAGAGGGAGAGAGAGAGAGCGGGGAGAAAACACGGGAGAAGGGATGCAGAGAAAGAGTGGGAGATATGAAAGAAAAGAAACGGCGATCAGAGAGATGCCAGTACAGAGAAAGATGCCACCCGCATCTGCTTATTGTTGTATTGAACATTTATCAGGAATGAAGAGGAAAAAAGGGGGAAAGGATTTGCATGCCCTGTGCTGTCTTAATAGCTACGGGCGACGTGTAGGTAGCCCTATTGGCAGCTGTCGAGAGAATGAGAGGGGAGAGGTTAAGAAAATGAACTCGTTGCCAGGGCTTTCAATCGCCTTTGACGCGAGCTGCCGATATCTTGAATAATTCACCGGTTTTTAATCGATCGAAGGGCAAGGAGATCACGGTTCTGTTATCGGCCACAAGGAAGAAATGGGGGGGGGGGAGGGAGGTAAAGTGAAAGAAGCATTAGCCTTCTTTCAAGTCATTAATTCAATATTACTAATCACCTGTTTTCCTGTGTTTTTAGAAAGTCTGTGCATGAAAGCAAGTATTTTGAAAACTAACCGGAAAAGCTAAGAAACCTGATCCATCAAAACGAAATTTTTATTTTTTTTTTGCCCTATTCTTAAGGAAAGATGTTCTCAGTAATCCGCGTCAAAGCAGTGGGTTTTGGTATGGTGAACACAATGTGAAAAGGTGTTGATTGGCTTTCTGTTAGTTGTGGTGGTTTGATACGGTCGGAGATGGAAACTGCACTAGACAGAACTTAACGCAGTTACGCCTCAAATTCAATCACCGTGACCTAATAAAAAGCAGAGGAATGAAACATCAATGGTGACATACTACTGGCTTCCGATACACAGTGGACTGCGAAAGTGTGCGACTAATTCTATCCAACCTATACGCTATATATTTTGCGATTAATTGCTTTGAAAGTTAGAGAAGATTAAGGCACAACGCGATGATAACTGACTGGTCGTCTTGTACCAAGTTATCCTATCACACCATGCCAAAGTCTACACCCAAGCACTTTACACTCATACTCTTCTCCTTTCTAAAAAAATTCGGAACTATTTGTTTCCCATTCTCAATTTGTTTAGCTCTCCTCTTTCAGTATCTCTTATATATTTCCATCATCCTCGCCTTGTTGTCATATCACTCATTTGCTTCCTTATGGCACTCAGTCTGACTTAAATAACTGCAATTTCTTTCCATCTCACTCTCTTCCCCTTCCTTCACCCCTGCTACTATTCCCTTACACTCTCTTCGTCCTTCCAGAATTCCGTCAAGAATCGTCTCTTTCCACCTCCATGGGCAATCCATTCTATTCTTCTTTTATAACATTCCTTTCTCCTCATCCCCCTTGCTGCTCGCCCCTCGCTCTCTACTGCCAACCGGCAAAGATCGAACAACCATCACTGCCTAACTCACGCCGGTCACCGATACAGCCATGGCTGCGTTGACCGACGTCAGAAGGCAACTGAACAAGCTCGACGCTGACAACAAATCAATGCAAGGCACGGCCATCCATCAAAACACACTGCCTATCCCGTCGTCTTTCGCGCGGAAGGGGGGCAAAGCTGGCGAAATTAAAGCCAAAAGAAGCCAGAAAACGCCAACAATCAAAACCTAATTGACGGCGTGGTCTTGGTTATTGATTCGCTGAAAAAATATTACCCGCTCCCCGGCGATATCGATAATAAGATTTACTCGTTTGGTTTATCGATCACTTTAATTTTGCTGGGTTGCACGCTGCATCGGTATTCCTAGTCGCTTTCGTTCTTCCTCTCCCTCTCTCCCTCTCTTTCCCTCTGTTTCTTTCTTTTTCTTTTCCACTCTCTCTCCCTCCCCTCCCTCTATCTCATTGTTTGTCTTTTCGCTCTTATCTAAGCGTTTTTCACCCTCCCTTCATCCTCTCACATGCCCTCTCTCAATCCCATTTCATATTTTCATCGCGCCATCCTGCTATGAGCGTAGATGATTATTGCCTTAATCAGTTTATTAGGGATGGCGATGGTTTAAGCCAAGAAAGTTTAGAGGCGAGCCCCGAACGCTGTATTTACTCAGGAGCCGCGCTGCGCTTGAAGAAGACCCGGAGACGGGATTCAAAGATGATTGAAAAGCGAAGGGTCTGGTTTTCGGGCTTATGATGACGGTTGAGCATCGCTCTTTTCATCTGCGGCGTGCCAATATAAACGCATTAGTGGTTGGACATTATCACGTTGCGACTTGTTACACGACGCGCGATTTTTGTTGTCTCAGCAATTGTTGATTCAAGCATCAAAGATGAGCAGCATTTCCCCCTCTTCTTCCCCGCGTGACCCAAAACAAAGAGAACTGGATATTCCCGCGTCGCTTGTTTACCAAGGACGGAGACGAGAAATCCAAGAATCCATCATGCAGAGATTATTTTCAGCTTCTAGCTTTATCCCATGTCTCATTGACTGATTAAGGTCATCGAGAAGCTCTGGACACTTCTCTTTGGACATAGCAGCGCGCACGCGCAGCGACCGGACGGATGTTATCTTTAAAAATGATGACAAAAGGGCGTCATTGAGAGTGTATTGTGGTCCTTATTACAATTGCGGAAATCTCATTTTAAGTCATTTTCCCGCGCTCTTCTCATTCTTCATTTATGGCCGCCATAGCATGTTACAATATTTGATATTACATGACACTTGTTTCTTGCTCTGTACTGAAGAGAAAAGAAAATAACTGACAAGGCAGACTAAAAGTTTACAAGCTATCTTATCAGAAGAAAATGAAAATCCAACTTAAGCGCGCAAATTAGACGCATAATAGAGGGTTTCAGGTGATTACCTTAATCGGAGTGGATGAATACAGTTATTACATTGTATGAGTTTACAATAACATACCCTTTACATGGCACGTGATACAAACGTACCGACTATTTCGGCATCACATAATCATGATAATTATGACGTATAGATATCAGACACTGTGAAAATATGAAGTACAGTACCAGACAATATTAGATACCAGAAAGGTACGGATAGAACACTCAGAACACAGTGTCCGTATGACTATTACTCAACACTATCATTTCAACACGCCACAGCACAATTAAATAATACTCTTTGTGCGATGATATGCATGGCGTGTCCACCTATTTCTGCCCTTCCTATCGACTTGACAGATAGATAAATCTGATATTCTCCGTCAATCCAAAGTATTGGTAATGCGATTGTCTCAATGCATAGTGTAAAATCAACATTATTTCATCGACTTATATAAGTAATTGATAAGTTGCTTGTGGTTGTTGCATTCTATCTGATATCAGTTCGGTTGGAAAACCTGTTGTGATATCTGCACTTTCATCTACGCTTATTAATGAACCCTCAGAACCGAATCAAATCAATATCATATAAAGATTGCAACTCGGTTTATTGTTCATCCGAACTTCATGACCTTTTCTTTTACGCATCATTAGGCTGACTGTCTTAGATTGGAATTCTCATGAACGATGTGATTTTACTGTTCATATTATTTGTGACCGTGCACCACAAAACGAACAAAAAGTCGCACACAATGGTTTTGTGTGAGGACTGAAAATAAGTAAAATGGGTCAACCTAGCCAATCTTGAGTTTTTCATATTTACTGAAAGAGCAAGTCTTTTTCTATATTATATCAAAATTTGGGATCATAAAACAAACAGCAACTTGTGTTTTCAGCAGTTTTTCTCAACACTTTTTGGTGGAATAGTGTTATTAGTTGCTTCTCATTGAACCCTCTTCCCATTTCTCAAAAACCCTGACCATACACTTCACTTTCAACTCCAGTAACTTTAGAGAAAATGATGCTACTGCACTGAAAATTGATATCAATCATGTACAGAATGTGTTGATAAAGCATGTTCAATTTCAGCTAAATCCAATAATCCCTTCATTGTTGTTGCTCCGGTGGTCAACATCCTCTTTTTTGTCCAATTCATCCCACAGCTAGCATAGCTTGGTAAAGATTAAAGCGCTTGACTACACCCTGTACTTCAGAGCCTGTTTTCTCAGTTCACACTTTCCAGAGTGTGTCCTTTCCTTCCAATATCTCGATAGGTTAGGAGGGTGCATTAGAATTGAGTTATACATCATTTTAAAGCTTAGAGTCTGCTCTTTCAGAATCTACTCTTAAGTAAAAATCCATGTCTGGCGACCTTTTGTTTGTTTCGTGATGCAGGGTCACATTTGTTTTCTCCTCGTCTGATAACTTATTGCTTACACACACAACTATCGTATAAATGTACTTGTGTATGCGTTTTATTATGCTGTTTTGTCAAGATGCTATTGTTTTTCTTTTTTTGCCCAAAATGTTATCTTGCTGTATCACACTCGTTCACTTAATGGTATTGTTAGCTATGACAAAATGATGGCTAATGGCGAAAAAAAATTTTTTTGTAAACCATGGACAGAATCGCTGCTTAATACGTAAAGAATGTTTAAGAAATGAACGAGGTAGACCCCATCATGTTGAGTAAAAATTATAAAGCATCGTTAAATAGCTATCATTGAACTTTAACTTATCGTAAAATAAAATCATGCGCTCCTGATCATGACGTCTTATTGACTTAGAAGAATAAAGTTTTCAATCACTCAAATATTCATTTGCCTTTCTGAACAGGAACAAGCAGCAGTCCGGTCAGCTCGGGGTCCGAGCGGAGCCCGACCTCCTCAACCACCCCGGCCGCAGCGGCAGCCCCGCCGACCCATCTCATCCCCTGGCTACCGAGGTCGCCCATGATCTCTGCTAACTTTCCCCTGGCCATGTGCACCTCGCCCCGTCTCGCCGGCGCGTCCACCATCGAAGAGGCCGCTACGCAGATTATCGTTCATGCCGTGCGGACGTCGAAATCTGTACAGCCATTCAGGTAGATACAGGAAGGACAATAATTATTCAGCTCTCTCTCCCATTGCAATTTCACGGTGTACACGACACTTAACTTACTGGTTCCCAGAACCATGTTTGCCAGTGTATTATCTCGTACGTTTTATTTTTTTTTTTTTTTGGTAGATGAAGGGTTAATCCATGTTAACGTGATGATGACGAAGAGAGAGGGAAGCATCAAATGATTGCATCCTTCCGGATTCTGACCATGTGGGCATGAATGAACTAATAAGTATGATTACTGCAACGGGACGGTCACTTTCTAGTGCTAACTTATCAGAAACTTGGCATTTAATCTGAATTAATGTGTCATGTCAATATTTACTATTTCAACTCCACTCAACTATTGGCGAGATTACAGACGTTATTGATATCACACTATATATATTAATGTTATGACTATCAACTTAGTCCATTTTGTGCCTATATGGCCACGTCTAATATTGTCCTCAAAATTCCTACATTCCTGTTTTCCAATGAAATTGCTCTTTTTTGTTTTTATCTTAAAGAAATCATTTGGTTGTTCTTAACATCTTTATTATTCTCATTCTTCCCGCCATCATCGCAACTTTCATAGTCTTTATAATGATTATTTCTATTTTCCATACCACCCCATCCTGATTAATTCAGCTTTTTCATAATGCATAAGTTATATTTACAAAACTAAGTTAGATTCGTTTTCTTTCTTTCTTTCTTTCTTTCTAATCCTCCGCGCAGAGCATTGGACCCATGGGACCAGCTGACGTTACTTCAGGAATGTTGGGCGGAGCTCTTCTTATTGCACGCCGCCTATTGGCCACCGGCGGACTTCTGCGCCCTCCTTAGCCACTCCCACCTACGAATGGACGACGCTAAAACAGAGGCAGACACAAAGGTATGTAACTTCATTTTATGTTGAACTTGGAGCGTTTTACTTCCGGGGTTGTGACAATGTCAATGTCAATGTCAGAGCGAATCTGTAAGGTGTATTTTGTTTGATGATAGTGAGTGATATGAAAATACATCTCAGGCTGGAATATTTTGCTAGAACTAGAACTTAAAAAGTCAGAAAATCGACAATTTTATTGTCAATTTCGCGTTGTTTGTGCTGAGCAGCCTGCAGCTGCTTCTGTGAAGGGTCTGAGGTTATTGCTTTATTTTTTGTTTCTGGGTTTTTTGTTTTTTGTTGATTCTTTTTAAAGCAGATTACGAGCACCGTTAACATTCATTCATTCTGTGTAGAAGTTTTCCCAACGCTATTCAAACGATTGAAATGTCAGCGGGCTCTTCAAATCATTATAGTTCAACAATGAATGTATAAATTGTCATGCTATTTTTGCAATCATAAATTCTACTCGACCATGTATAGCAATATGTCAGTTGGCATACTAGACATTAGCATTAAACTTACTAATACATCATTCCAGGGGACTCCTCGTCGTAAGAGCGAGGTGGTGGACGACATCCGACTACGGACTCTTAACCTCAGCACGCACGAGTTCGCCTCCTCGAAGCCATTGTACTCTTCAAACCAGGTGCGAAACTCTCCCCTCCCCTCCCCCTCCCACAGCCCCTCTCTTTCTCTCTTCTTCTTCTTCTTCTTCTTCTTCTTCTTCTTCTTCTTTTCTCTTCTCTCCATGGAATTGCAAATTGTGAAATGGTTCTTCAGTTTATAGTTGAGATCTTATACTGTCACCTCATGCAAGTACTGCTGCTACTATTTTTTGTCACTTCTATTGCCTTCTCTCTCTCTCTCTCTCTCTTTCTCTCTTCTTTCTTTAAAACAACAACAACTTCTATTGCCACTGTTATGATTTCAGCTTCAAGTATCAAGACTACTTCTGCCATGCTACCATGAAATCATGATATAGTGGATAATGGCTCTCAGAATTGTCAGAAGGCCTACAGGTCCCGGGTGCAATCCAGCCCGGTGCATTTATTCATAGACATAATTTTATAGGAGAAGATGTTTACTCGCAATGTTCCACTTGACTTAGTGCATTGTGTACATGGGTATTAATACTGCTAGAAGGTCGAGCTTTCTTTTAGAGCGGTAAATAATGATATTGAAAAGATTAATGTGGTTAACAGAAGACATAACTATTTCTACATTATACCTATGGTTTGCTATTAACTACTTTCGACTTGAACATCCAACATTAGAATGGATTTTTTTGTTTGTTTGTTTTGTTTTGTTTCATTCCACTACTTTTCATGACTGTCGTTCGTGGCGCTGTGACTAGTCTAATGTTTCCTTCGTCAGCTATTCGTGCAATGTGAATAGGAGGCATAACTGCAGGCAGTAAAAGTGACGCTTAGTACCGTATCCAAGACACGAATGCTCCGCGACAAGAAAGTGAAATCCAATTAAAGCGGCGCGTGTGTATTTGTGCTGGTTTACTGCTGGTAGCAGTGAAAACATGGTTTGTGTTCTCTGAAAAGAATGCTTCGCGCTCAGTCATGTCACTTGCTGTTTTGGGAATAGATTTCCCCATGCTATTTCCTCGGTTTTTCCCCGTCAAACATTACATCCGAAGCTTGTGTAAACGGCGGAACTCCGTTTAACAAGACAAGCAGCGACGGGCCGTCCATATTGATTCAGGAAGGAAGTCTTCCCCGCGCGAAGTGTTAGATCGTCTGCACCGGCCCCGCGCATGTGCGTGTCGGCAGCGGCGAAGCTCCCCGGAGGGTGCCTCCCATCTACGAGAGGGTACAGGCGGCGGGATTCAGCCCGGGCTCGCTGACTCTCTGAAAAGCGTTTGTTCACACCTCATTTTTTCAATTGGCTGGGTTAGTGATACACCGCACCAAGTATTACGTTTCTCCGCCGAGATATTTTAGTTTAACAGCGGCGAGGCAGTGACTTACACTCCTAAGGAACACGTCATTATCCGTTGTGTGTACTGAAAAGAGAGAACTACCGCGCCTTCAAAGACAGAATCACGAATGCGCGTTGCAATGAATACATGCCACATTTTCCACATGACGGGATACAGGCCGACGGGAATCGCCCAAATTACTGCTTTGCCATTAATTAACTCAATCATTCGGGTCGGTAACCTGTTTTATACGCTGCAAACTTTGTCGATAGTGCAAAGCAACAAGTTGATAATACATTCTGCCTCTATTCATATTGCTGCGTTTTATTTTGAACATACTCCTCAAGATTATCCAGTAAGCATCTTCCAGCCACAGAGTAACGGATCTTGCTATGAGTATCAATTACATGTTATTACATTTACAACTACCATGGTAGCATTTCATTCAAAGCACCCACTCTGTGTCTTATGATGGTCGATAATCAGCTCTTCTTTTTTTTAACCTGCAATCATAAAAAGAAATTGGCGTTTGCTTCCTACTGTAAACCGAAGTAATATATTTAGTCCATAGGTGTGAGTGTTACAAGCTGCATTATGGCTAAAATCACTATAATCATTTGTAAACAACGGAGAAAAGGGGCATCAAAAGTATAGGTGTAAATATTCAAATAGGATGAACTTGGTCATTGTTGCAGAAAAACATAAATGTGTAGAAGATCGAAGTGAGTATGAAAGAAATAATAATCGTTTTTCTTTTTATGCTTCCGTTCTCTGCTATTGTCACAGACACCAAGGGTTCTCTGAGAGAGAAGAGCAAGGTGGAGTTCTTTCGAGACCAGGCCCAGGTAGTTCTCGCGCAGTACGAGAACATTGTGCATCCCGAGAGTCCGGCTCGGTTCGGCAAGCTGCTCCTCACGATGCCCGCCCTCAAGCGGGTGGGGACGGAGAACCTGGAGGAGCTCTTCTTCAGGAGAACTTTGGGCAAAGTGCAAATCGAGAAAATCCTCGAGAGGGTTTAGCTCGTACGTGACTGGGGTGCTTGCAGGACACCGTGCATCCACCCCCTCCCCCCCCCCCCCCCCGAATGGACTCCCGTGAGAACCGCATCAGTTGCTAGGCGTGGTGTGGATGACAGGTGATCTGGATA
>NW_027273828.1:0-47655 GCF_040938485.1 Diadema antillarum | reverse complement strand
CTTCATGGTAGGAGAGTAGTGCTGGCTCATTTTCATGACCCTTGTGACCTTTTAACCCCACGCTGTACAGTTATTCAAGTCATGAAGAAACAGCTTATTTTTCTGCTTTCTGGAGTACTGAACACACACTGGTTATTAAAGTGCTAGTTGTAAATGAAAGGGGTATTTATCAGGAATATTTAAAAGTAATTCCAGAAGAAAAAACTCTCCTTTTTAACCCCCCCCCAAAAAAAATTTTACTCAATACTTGACATTCTACGTAATATGACACCCCTAACTGAAATGCTAACTTATCCACATTTTGATTTAAACATTTGAGATTTCTTTTTTACATGAAATGAAAAGTTGAATACTCAGCTTTAACAGCAAAAAAGCATTTTCAACAAGATTTTTCATTTTTCCCTGGTTATGTATTTGCGTATCCTGATCGTGCTATCAGGAGCCATTCCCAAATGTCTCCATGGGAACATTGTGTACTCTATAGACAGAGAGCTTTTACAAGAGTGATTTGCAAACTTTTTTCATTCACTCCATGAACTCCTTGAATACTCTTGAATACTCGCTAGTAACTGATCAGTGGGAATCAGTGGGAATGCTGGAGGATGATTGTTCCAATCCTTGTGGGATTCATCTATTCAGAGTACATTATATATCTATTGTTGTGTGAAAATTATTTGCTTCAGAATGCTCTCATATTCAAGTAATGTGCAGTTTAATGTTTCCAGGTTATTATTAGCGTGCGTGGTCAGTGACGGGGCATTAATCTGCACATTACTTGAATATGAGACCGTTCTGAAGCAAATAATTTTCACACAACAGTAGATAAATAATGTACTCTTAAATGAATCCCACAAGTATTGGAACAATCATCCCTCAGCATTCCCACTGATCGGTTACTTGCCATCCCCTTTGAATGAAAGACCAAGTCTTGAGTATTCAAGGGAAATCAGCTGATTTTGACCTTAAAAATAATCACACTGTCTCAGTAGAGGGTTCAATGTACAAACCCAGCTCTGAGCTGGTTGGACACTAGCAGCTACTACATGTATGTCAGTAAAATACCTTGCCAGGTAATGCGAGCAAAAGCATGCACAGAATCAATCCACAAACAATGCACAAATAGAGTAGTGTTATTATAATTGTTGTCTTTGCAATTTCATAAAGAAAATGCTGAATTAATATGGTACAAATCAACAATATGGCATACCAAGACTAGAAATGTCGCTACGGCGACTGGTGTATGCCTCCGCCATAATGCATGGTTCTCCTAATAGGTCTATAGTACAATGTCTTGACAATGTGTGATGACAGTTTCACACAATTGGCAAAATATTAAAATGACAGGTTTGCCACAAATGTGCTGAATGTTCACTTTCCTAGAACTAGGTTCAATTGGATGAATGATTAAAACGTCAGAGTACAGGTATTTGGGGGAACTGATGATTTTTACTTGACTTTTGACCCTTTTAACAAAGTTTATGCATTGAGTAATTTTCAAGGTATTGAGAAAAAGTATAATTTCAGTATCAAATGGTAAAATAGTATTATCTAAACCTGGCCTTTGACCTTTGACCTCACAGTTCCAAAGAGAATCACTGTTAGGTAGAACATGCATAAATATGTAAGTTTCATGATAATACCTTGAGTTACTTTTGAGATATGGAGGAAGAAGTGCAATTTAACATGTTCACTTGACCTTTGACCTTTTGACCTTTGACCTTTTGGTGAGAAACTTCCCACAGAATATTTATTGGGTTATACATGCATACATCAAGGAAAAAAAATCCTTCAGGCATTGCATAAATATAAAGAAAGTAGTGATATTTTGAGGAGTTTACCTTGACCTTTGATCCCTGACCTTTGACCCATGACCCCCAACTTCCCTAGATAATCACTGCCCATCGGTACATGCATATATACTAAGTTCCATGAAGATACCTTGAACCATTTGCGAGATATGGAGAAAAACATGAAATTTCAACCTTTTTTTCACAAAATAACCTGTGACATTTGACCTTTGACCCTGTGACCCTAAAATCCAAACAAAGTATCATCCCCCCAGGATATACTCTCATACCAAGTTTGATGCAAAACCACCTCATGGTTCTTGAGATATCGACAAAAACAAAACGGGACGGACGTACGGACGTACGGACGGACGACCCAAAAACATAATGCCTCCGGCCACTTCGTTGGCGGAGGCATAAAAACTGAAGGATAAAAGGGGTACATTATTCCGTCAACTTTCACTACAGTATTGATAAACTACAATACCCGCAATTCTTCACAGTTTGGCTAAAAATTAATGAGGCACCTTTATGAGGATCATGAAAATGGAAAGGTGCAATCACAGATGACATCATGACTATATCTTATCCCTGCTGGTAGTCAGAAACTACATTGAAGTTACTTTAATAATGGTTATTGGCTTTTACAGCTTTTGATTGAAAATGTAAGTCACATGGATAGCCTGAGTGACTTTGCAGTCTCCTAAACATGAGTTTAATACCTTGGAATAATAATGTGAACTATTCTGGTTATATTGTGCAATTGATGTATGCTGCCCTCTCCCAGCAGATCAGAGCAACCAACATAGCAGCACATTACATTGTATGTAGCACATGATGAAAATGGTACATTTAAGGAGTACAAAAACAAGGAACAGAAACAACCAGTCATTTGTGAATGCAAGTTTTATCATGACACTCTCAGTCTATTGGACCTTTGTCCATGTGTCCCCTTAATGATCATGAGTACCAGGTAATTTTCTTGCATCCTCTGCCCATCTAGAATAGTTCCTGCCAAGTCTGGTTTAACACTGACCTATGTAAATATGACATTGCAAATGTACATAGTTTGCAGTGAACAAAGTTTAACAAATGATGAATAACCCATACTGGAGAGTGGAAAAGAAGAAAGAAGGAAAAGTAGAAATTACGCGGTGCGTAATATATGTCCCCGCCGGAAGTAGCATTTAGTAGAAAAATGTACAATATAGGTAAAAAGATCAAGGTCAAAGGTCAAAGAAGTCAAAGGTCAAAATCTATGTACAAGTTTTGAAGCCCTCACCTAGTGCCATCACATAAAGCAAACGGAATCGAAATCGGGTTAGAAATGGCGAAGGAGTAGCATTTTGTAGCCAATGTACAATATAGGTTAAAAATCAAGGTCAAAGGTCAAAGAAGTCAAAGGTCAAAATTCTGTGTACAAGTTTTGAAGCCCTCACCTAGTGCCATCACTTAAAGCAAACGGAATTGAAACCGGGTTACAAATGGCGGAGTAGCATTTTGTAGCAAAATGTACAATATAGGTTAAAAATCAATGTCAAAGGTCAAAGAAGTCAAAGGTCCAAATTCTGTGTAGAAGTTTTGAAGCCCTCACCTAGTGCCATCACATAAAGCAAACGGAATCAAAATCGGGTTAGAAATGGCGAAGGAGTAGCTTTTTGTAGGCAATGTACAATATAGGTCAAAAATCAAGGTCAAAGGTCAAAGAAGTCAAAGGTCAAAATTCTGTGTAGAAGTTTGAAGCCCTCACCTAGTGCCATCATATAAAGCAAACGGAATCAAAATCGGGTTAGAAATGGCGAAGAAGTAGCATTTTGAAGCAAAATGTACAATATAGGTCAAAGGTCAAGGTCAAAGGTCACAACTGAAATTCTGTATAGAAGTTTCAAAGCTCCCATGTAGTGCTATCATATAAAGCAAACAGAATCAAAATCGGGTTAGAAATGGCGAAGGAGTAGCATTTTGAACATTTTGATCACACACGGACGCACAGACGGACGGACGGACGGACAGACGGACAGACGGACACACAGACACACACACGTACGGATCCCGTTTCATAGTCCCCTGCTCGAACTCGTTCAGCGGGGACAATTACAATACCCCACACCTAGTATATCTTCACTAAGGCTCAAGTGAGCTAAACATGAAATCATTGACATTACCAGGGAGTCTGATGCATAGTCACAGAGAACCACATCGAGAGAGGAGTAGACGTTAGCAAGGGGTCTGCAATGACCTAAATCTGTTGTCAACTGTGCATGAAGACAATGAAAAAGTCCAGTTACACATGTCATAGATCAAACTTTATGATATATATAGAAATATTATCATTTCCATTTCTCTAGTATTATAACACACTGTCAGCTGATAGATGCATTCTATTTCAACAGGCAAAACATGCACATGATTTCAACAATACTGTGACAGTTGGGTGTAAATTCATCTGAAAGAATGACACTATTAAAATGTTCAATGCAATTTTTCAAGGAACACATACATTTAGAGACATACACCAAAATTCACTATGTTTGTAGCTAAGCGCAAAAATTAGAGAATGGAGGCAAATCTAATGTCAAAAACATGGAACCTGAACAGTTCAGTTCCCTGTACACAGAACAAATGAGCACTTCAATCTACAGTTTATAACCAAAAATTTGCTGAATATCACCATCAAAAAGTACATATCTTGAAAAATCATATCTTTAAGCATTTATTGGTACATTATTTTCGAACTTCCCTCCCATTAGGATGTGCCTTTGGATGACTGAATGATACACTGGGAAGACACACAGACAAAAACATAAAAAAAGAATAAGGATTACACACACAAACAAATATGAAAATGATGAAGAAAAAAAAAGAAAGGAAAAGGACAGAAAAAAAGAAGGAAAGAAAGAAAGGAATGAAGAAACAAAGGTGACACAAAAAGGGATATTGTACATTGGTCATACATTTGCCATTCACAAAAGTTTACATAAAAACTGTCGGTAAATACATCACCAGTTCAGAAATCAGAGATGGAAACAGCACTTAGATTTCCTCGAGTACATACAGCTTGCCTTGAATATTCAAGATTGAATATATATAATCCATCAGTAGTATGCTTATTCTTAATGCCGCATATTGCACTACAATGTGATACAGTATGCACGAGGTAATTTTTACATATACAGTAGCACCCCGATTATCCGACCATGTCGGCACCAGCGGATCCGGATAATAGATTTGGCCGGATAAGAGAGATAATGGTCAAATACAGCACTTTCTAGCATATCATGCTAGGGGTATACTCGTGTTATTACTAATTCACTGATATTATGATTATTTGCATGACCTTGTCATGTTTCATACTTCAGAAATCAATATGGGAATAAAATGTAAAACAAGTAAAATATTACTTCATGTATTTTTCATTTGATTGACAATGAGCAACAATGAGATCAATATTGAGACTTGTTGAATACTGACGCTACATTGTACTGTATCCACTGCTGTGCACTCAGTTCCAGTGACAAGCGCAGCACCCGTCTTTGACATCGTCTCACGAACTGACTTAAAAGTTACAGTCCACAGTAATGACTGAAATATGTCCCATCATGTATTTGCACAATAACGGTTGAATGTGTTTGTTTTGGGTGAGATTTGGCACTGAAAATACACGAAAACACACACACAAAGAAACAATGTCAGCCAGTTGACGTCTGGATAATAGAGAATCTGGATAGTTGATGGCTGGATAATCAAGGTTCTACTCTAACTATATATTACACTAACTCTCATCAGGTGACAAAATATCACATCCAATATAAATAATCCACATGTTAGGGCACCAAAGCTTACCTCATATATGATGTAGTCAGCTGTCTGCTCCAAAAAGCTAGTGAGGGTATCTCTGAATACATCAATCTCCTGCAAGAAAAAACAAAACTCTCAGGTTTATAATTCACATGAGGAGTTTAAAGGCATAATTTACCATTTGCAGAGAAACAAAACCCAGCATTAGTGCTTTGAAATAGTTCAAAAATGTGTGATAGGGATAGAAACAACCACTGTGAAAATTTGAATCAGTAAAGTCATTGTTAAGTATTGGTAAATATACAAAATGTAAACAATAGCTATAATAAAAATGTTTCCAGACTAAACCGTCTACAGTTACGGTTTATTCAGAAAAATACTGACATCTCCTTATATTTAAGGCTTTATTGCAAAAAATTTATATGGAAGGGTGTTTTGTGGTACAACAGACCTACCCATACATGAAAGGTGATATCTTGAACATTTTTCAAATCACTGCTCCCAAAGGTAAACTAGACCTTAAATTTGTTGCACTCTTCCATACACATTTACCAAATTAGAACAGCTATTGCTTTGCTGAATGGTTTACAAAGTCTGAATAAAAAGCTTATTAATGAACAGGGGAAACCCCCCCCCCCCCACCCCCGAAAAAAAAAGTACAATACGGATGTACTTCTCTTTGTCTGGACTTCCATTCACAAAGCTGACTTTGGCATAGGACACTTGGTCATGGGGTTGTCCACCGACAACTTTCTATGACTTCATATCTCTTGTGGTACCAAGTCATTTCCAAACTACCACATCGTTTCTGACAGATTTAAGATTAGCACAAAAAAAGTTGGCAAATTTGAAAACTTTCTGGTTTGTTTGATATTTGAGGCTGCCAGTGTAGATTATTGTGCAATGCCCTATATTAAAGGTAAAACATACTGTAGTTCCCATACACCAGTAGAAACTGTCTATTTTTGCTCGATATTGACACATATGGAAAAGAAATGTGTGAAATAATGCTCTGTGACAAGTTGGGTAATGACAAAATGGTAGGTATCAGCAAACTACATTGCTCTGGCGACGGGTACGTTTCCATCGACTGGTATGCCTCCGCTTTATCGCATTATTCTCCTCATAGGTCTCCAGAACATTTTGCCAATGTGACATAATGGTTTCACATAATTGGCAAATAATTGCTACCTGGTAGTCAGACCTACCAACCTTTCTGCCTGAAAAATTGGGATGAATTGGCTCAAAAATAGAAAAGAGCAGTTCCAATAGGAGCATGTAGAAAAATTATCAAGAAAATAGGAAACTCCTATTAAAACAAGAGCTGTCATGGGAACAGTCAAAATGCAGATTCTTTCCTCCAAATTCAAAATGGTTGGGAGGTCTGGGTAATAGACCAGTTTTCATGACAACACTTAGAGCCATTTTCAACATAGGGACAAAAATAGTAAAATTTTTTAGCATTATCTCCTGACCTTTGGTTCCATGACCCAAATGTTTCCCTGCAGAATCATTGTGCAGTAATGCACTTATATACCAAGTCATTTCTAGGATCCGATGGACCAGATGGTATTTCGGTCTGTCTAATCAAAGAATTCGCTTCTGAACTGAGTTGCCCCGTGACTAGGATTCTCAATGGTTCTTTCAGCAGCAGCGCTGTTTCTTGATGGCTGGAAGAGAGCAATCATCATCCCCATGCCAAAAACATCACCAGCAACAATTGACGACACGAAACCAATCTCTCTCAGTGACCACTATGCCAATCTGGCAGAAGGCTTCATTGTAAAGTGGACCTTAGAGGACATGAAACGATCCCTTGACCGGCATCAGTTTGATAATCAGCGAGGCATGTCAACATCTCATTTTCTGGAAAGTCTCCTTCATACAGCAAGTGCTTCCTCAAATGCTGACAAACCTAAGTCTTCATAGACATGTGATAGTCCTCACAAACTTCACAAAGGCATTTGATCACATTAATCAAGGTATCACAATACAAAAACTGCTTGCGATGAATGTTCATCTATGTGTGGTGGGATTGATTGCCAATTTTCTATGTGACCTGTAGCAGCATGCTGACACTACCAGCAGCTATGGATTGTGTGAAACTACCAGATGTCCACATCAAAAAAAAAATCTTGGGTCGCATACTTGCCTTTTGGAAATGTTGGAAAATGCCATTCACTAAACTGGTACATGCTACGGCTACTGAAAAAGTTCACACTCCCACTGTGTGACCTATCAGTTATATAAACGTGCTATCACCAAGTCAGAATCCATGCAGAAGCAAGCCCCCAAAGTCCATTTGGGTATGCAGCACACGTATGTCCTATGACAAGGCTCTCCTCCTTGTGAACCTGCCTACTCAAGCTCACGGTTGTACTGTTTTGTCCCGCAACTTGAAAGTTTCTGCCCTATCTCTGATCCTCGCCATCTACTCCCCCTTGTTATCCTGGCACATATATGGACAACTAGACACACTCTGGCTATCCCCCAACTAAGATTCCGAACAAATAGACTCAGAGATTCCACAATAACATTATTTTGTTGCCCTCATCAACCGGTCATAAGTACATTTTTGTCTGCTTGTCAACCAAATTTGATATATGTCATATCAGGGATCTCTTTTGTCATCTTTGTTGATACTGATTATGGATTTGTCTTTATTAATATTCCATTTAAGTATACACTCAATAAATGCAATGAATTGGTGAATAATTTTAAACCATATCAATTTATTTGTGTTAATGCTCACAGAATGATAGTTTTTAGAAAATATATATATATTTTTTTGCACATACAGTAACCATGTTAAAAGTGTATACACTGTACACTAGTATCTATATACATGTGAAAGCAAGTTAATCAGGAGAATCAGTAGTGATTCTCTTATCTACGAGATACAACTGGCCGCCTGTCTCTCAAAAGTATGCTATTCTTCCGGCTTCGCCGAGAAACGCGAGAGCATATAAGCACAGAGAAACCAAAGCAAAAACAGTCACTTACTGCGCACACCCTCTGTGCGCCCGCCGCGCAAGCAGGCGGTGTGCGGGAGACCGCTATTGAATCGTCCTCAGTAGTAGCGCAGAAGAGGGCCGACAGGAGCGACAGCGCAGTGCGGAGAGAAGCGAGGGGACGGTTGTATCTCGTAGATAAGAGAATCAGTACTGATTTTTCTGATCTACATTCAATACAACTGGCTGCCTGTCTCTCAAAAGTATGCTAGACCGTCACAGATGTGGGTGGCAGGCTGTCAAGGCCTGGAGGAGGGTGTTTTAGATTTTGGGAGTGGCCTTGAAAGCTCCGCGTTGGAAGGAGCTTTCGGAGGCGGGGATGTCCTTCAAGGAGAAGGAGGTAAATGTGTTGGAGGAAGACCAGTATGCAGCAGTCTGGATCTCCTCCAAGGAGACGCCATCGAAGAGAGCCCAAGAGGCACTAATGCCTTGTGTGTCATGGGCGTCAAGTTCAAGACAATGGCTGCCGGGCCTGCGGCCTTGATAGCCGCCATGATCCATGCCGAGATCGAATCCCTGTAAGTGGGCGTGAAGGGCTCCTCGGTGATAATGAACAGTTGATGACCCTGCCATTTCGCTTTAGTGCATGCGATGTACCATTTCAACGCACGGACAGGACACCAAACTTTATCATTGGAGACCGAGGACAGGTCAGTGAACGGGCGGAGCACGATCTCAAGAGGGCCCGAGTGGCCGTTTGATTCGTGACAAGAAAGTCGGCACGGGGGATGAGACGTACGGTGTTCAGTTCCCATCTAATATGACCGGGCAAGGTAGAAAGGGCCTGGATCATAGAGCGTCTCTGCCCTGAGGCAATGGCCATCAGGAACAGAGTTTTGATTGTGAGGTCTCTGAGAGAGGTCTCAGCGAGGGGCTTCAAGGGCTTTTTGGAAAGGGCTTCGAGGACCTTCGGCAAGCTCCACAATGGGAGGAGCCTGCACGAAGGGGGCCATTGGAGGAAAAAGGCCTTGGAAAGGCGCATCAGAGTGGGGGGATTGGAGACGGACGACCCGTCATTGAATCCGGAGTGGATGGCCGCTATGGCCGACCTGTAACCTCTGATCATGGCTAACGCTAGTCATTTATCAAAGAGGTTAATAAGAAAGTCTGCAATCTTGTCTAATGGGATGGAGCGGGGCTGGGTTCCGCGCTCCTGACGCCACATGAAAGGCGAGGCTGCTACCAGGGAGGCGGCGCGCTCGGAGAGGCCAGCCGCGGTGCCGGCCTCCCTCTGATAAGAGCCATGCAGTCAGGTGCAATGGGTGCAGACAAGGGTGGGGGGCTCCAGAGATGGGTTGGGAGAGGAGATCTGGTCTGAGTAGAAGAGAGATCACTTACCCCACTAACAGACTCCTCAGCTCTGGGTAGCAGACCCTCTTCAGCCACAGCACCACTGTCGCCTGGTCCTCCCGGATCTTTTGGAGGACCCGAGGGAGGAGAGGGATGGGGGAAACGCGTAGGCGCGTAGGTGTCTCCAATCGAGCGAGAACGCGTCGAGGGCTGCGGCTGCCAGGTCCTGAGCCCATGAGCAGTACCGTGGGAGCCTCGCATTCAGGGCTGACACGAATAGGTCTATGGCGAATGGCCCTAGAGCCTGACTGAGCGAGTGGTCTATGTCTCTGTGGAGAGTCCACTTGAAGGGGTGATGTTGCCCTCGTGATAAGAAGTCAGCTACCAGGTTTTCGTCGCTGGGGATGTGCGAGGCGATCAGAGAGATTGCCTGGGCCTGGCACCACGTCCACAGCTGAGGAGCTACGGCCTTTAACTGGGGTGAACGTGTGCCCCCCCTGCCTGTTAATGTACACAGCAACAATGGTGTTGTCAGTATGAATAAGCACGGTGTTGCCCTGTACACACCGCTGGAAGTGGCGGAGTGCGAGTAGTACCGCCCGCATTTCCAGCAAGTTGATATGTTGACGAGTAACATGGGGGGGGGGGCATGTGCCATGGGCACGCATCGCAGTGAGCACCCCAGCCCTGCAGAGAGGCATCCGTCGTCACCAAGGCAGACGGGGAAGATGTGCGGGTGGGCTTGCCCTGTGAGAGGGAGGCAGCGGTACTCCACAATCAAAGCAGGGCATGAGCGTGTGGGGAAAGCGGGATGGGTTTGATCAGGGGGTCGCCATGTGGGGTGTAGTGCCGCAGAAGGTAAAACTGTAGGGGACGCATGCGCAGCCTGCAGCCTGCAAAAGCGGAGCCAGAGTTTGACTGGGGCGCTGTTTCTGGCGCTGAGCGAAAGAGCAGTATTTACGATGGTGTCACCACTACGCTGCTGGGTCGGACAATCCAAACCCCGCGGGATATCGATCACCGCGCGGAGGAATGTGGGATGATGCGTGGGAGTAAGTTCTGATTTCTCCCGGTTCACTAGCCAGTCGAGACGCTGTATGACCTCAAGTAGGAACCGCAGCTGTTGGTTGAGAAGCTCTGGCGGCACAGCCACTAGCAACCAATCGTCGAGATAACAATACACGCAAAGGCCGTGTTGATGAAGGAAGCCTACTACGGGGGTAGCGAGGCGTGTGAAAGCTGCAGGGAGGACTTGAGCCCGAATGGGAGGGCCTTGTAGCGGTAGGTCTTGCCCCCGAGACAAAGCCCAGCAGGTCTCGTGACTGAGGGGCAATCGGCACATGTAGGTACACGTCCTTGAGGTCGATCGATACCGTCCAATCTCCCGGGCGGAGAAGGGGCAGGATCGAAGCAAGGGTTTTAATCTAGAAGGATGGAGCGAGCACAAAAAAATGGATCCATTTGATCCATTTGAGGGAGAGGGAGAGGCATGGGTGATCTGATACCTCCTCCACTGCCCCCTCCGCGAGCAGGGATGTGGTCTCCCTGGCTAGGACCTAGCATTCTGCCGGCTTCAAGGGGGGGGGGGGAAGACGGGGGCCCCTTCGTGAAGTTCGTGTGTAAGGTCCACGGAGAAACCTCTCCCTACGACCGACCACATGAAGGGGTCCTCCATGATAGCACGCCAGGCGGGAGCGAAGGCTAGCAAGTGGGCGCTGACGCGTTTTGCCGGTCCCAGTGCTCTGGCCTGACTCTCAAAAGCCGTCATGCTGCTTCGCGGCGGGGTGGGACGAGCCGCACCTGCGGCTCCTGCCACGAGAGGCGCGGCGCCGCTGACCCGTGGTTGGGTCTGCCCTCGTAGACGGGGTCGGACCTACTGGCAGGGAGGAGGGCGCCCGGACTGGCTGGGCGTGGGAGGTGCCACGACCGCAGGAGGGGATCGGCGCAGCTGGAAGTTGAGCTCTCTAGCCTGTTGATGGACGGCGATCACCTAGCGCTAAGACGTCGGGCGCCAGCTGTTCCAGCGTGAAATAGCGCTTGTAATCAGCCGGATGGAAGAGGAAGGGCGCAGACCAGTAGGACCCCCGCGGAACTGTTCTTTCGTAGCCAGACGGTTGTATTCCTCGCAGAAATCCGCCATGAGAGCAACACCGGTGGCTGTGGATGGGGGCATGCAGAATAGTAGGGAGGCAGATTGGTCCTGTTCCATTGGGGCTGCGTCTGCTGTATCGAATTCTCCCTGATAACGGAGGAGGAGCGCCTCTGATTCCTCTTCGAGGAGGCGGAGGCGGCGTGAGGGTTCCAGGTCGGGCAGGGGGTTGGCGACCGAGAGCGGACAGTCATCACAATAGGACCCATTGGAGTCCGCTGACGCGAAAGGGTCGAGTGAGTGAGAGAAGCTGGGGTAGTGGTAACACACTCCTAAGGTCCGGAGCGGGAGCGATTGTGCGTGAGGTAGGAGTGAGCGCGTGCGAGTTAGCTGGCGGTGCTGGGGAAGAGGGCGGTGGGCGGCGCTCCAGAGGGGTGCCCGCAGCTGCTGGTTTTGGCAGCGGGGGAGGGGGGAGTGTATCGGGCTGGGGCACGGCCAGCGAGCCCGATGGCTCGGCAGAAGCGGGAGGCGGCGGGGTAGACCTGGCGGACAGCCAGGCCTCCCTGGCCGCCCACGCTGTTAGCATCCACCTCGCGCAGGTCTCGCAAGGGGCTACACGATTACACGAGCAGTGGTGTGGGCACCAGGCGTGAGATTCGCCCTCGGGAAGGGAGCGGCAACAGATGACGCAGTGAGGCTTTTTATCGGTGTGACTAAGGAAGAAATACGGGAAGGAAGACGTGATACTTACCACCCTGTAAGGGAAGGTGAGTCACAAGCAAGAATATACGTAATATGTACACACATATATAGTGTACGCCAGAGGCATGAGACCAATTGTACTAGTTAGGGAGTACGGGAGCGGTTCGATCCCATAACACTACGACAACAAAAGCACATGAGTATGTCGTAATAATTCTATCAGCTTCAACTCCTTAGGTAAGTAACTGCTTAACCTATCGGAGGGCGAGGCTCGGTACTGGAAGGGGGGGGGGAGCCCACCCCCTGGGCCGGCGGCAGGTCGGGGTTGGAAGTCCCGGTTATGGGAGAGGAACAACTAAGTTCAAGGCTCCGAGAGCGAGGAAAAAATTTTTAAACCCCAACCGAGGCTACGGAAAAGCAAGGAGTAGTGTAGAATACGACCAAGTGGCGTGCCACATGGCTGAGTGGAAAAGTACCGAGTCCCGTCCACACTGTACTGAAGTACGGAGTTTTTTTGTTTTTTTTTGTGACCCCAACAGGGTATTTATTGCCTCCATAATTCAACATTTTATATCACATTATACAAAAAATGGAAAAAAAAAATACAATGAGCTTCAAAAGGGGTTCCTGAGATCAAAGGAAACCACAAACTATTTACACAATATACTTCATTTGCTTTGGTAAATTATTATATGTTTTCTTACTATTCAGATCTTCCTCTATTCTTTTACAAATTTCTCTTCCAAATAAATGTTGCAAATTAGTTTCACGACATTCTTTTCCGGTTTTATTTCTTAATAGTATATATTTATAAATACACCAAAAGGCAATTGTCAAAAACAAATCTAATTCAGTCTCTTTATGAGCTTTTAACAGATGCATTCCTGTTATCTTAAAATCAACTTTATATATAATTTTAATTATAACTGTTAGATACGAAAAGAAAAACTTATTCAATTTACACTCAATAAACGCATGTAGATTATCTTCATCTACACCGCAATGCTCACATATTCCATCTCTTTTGATTTGCCATCTGTACAAATTCTTTTTTACTGGTAGTAGATTATACAAAATCTTAAAATTAAATTCTTTCAATTTGTTTTCTTTACAATAACACAAGTTTCTTTTGAATATATTCATCCAATCAAATGATGAGTCGAATATCTTTTCCCAGTATATACAACATCTGTTACTATCGGGACATTGTGTACACAATAGTTTGTAAAACTGTTTGGTTGAAACATCTTGAATGCTTCTTTTCTGCTCTCTTCTTCCTATTCTTATTTTAGGAATTTCCAATAACCTATTATGAAACTTTATACATGATTCCTCGTAATTACTTATCCATGCTTTTGGGATAGCCTGGCGTAATAAAATATAATCAAAAATTAATGTTTGCTTACTTTTCTGTCGTTTAAGTTGATACGAAATTTCTGGAAAGGATATAAACTTACCATTCTTAAAAAAATCTTTAAAAAATACAATTCCACTTTGATACCAACCATCATAAAAGTACGGAGTTAATAGCGAAATACGAATAAGGTGGCAGGAAATTTAAAAATTTGCTTAATAGCAAGGAGCCGCCGGGTGGACTGAGCGTGGTCTAATTTACTTTTTAGGAGTAAACGCTCGTATCCTAAGGTGTCCTGCCCGATGGAGAAACCGGGGCGGCCGTGGTTTCTTTGTATCGTAAGAGAAATTTACCGCCAAAGTTTCCTACTAGCAGGTAAATAACAGGTTTGCAAAATAACACTAGGTTATTTTAGGCTACCAAGAGAAAGAGGGTGGATGTGACCTCAGTATCTTCCCTGCCTACACAGTTGGAGGAAACTTGGCAGAACACACGTGGTAGAAACTTTGCAAATGGGAGCGTCTGACGCAGACGTCTTGACTCTGCAGGTCGCGAGCGGTAAAAGAGGATGATTCAATGGCGGTCTCCTGCACGCTGCCTGCGTGCACGGCAGGCGCACCGAGGATGCGCGCGGTAAGTGACTGATTCTGTTTTGGTTTCTCTGTGCTTATATGCTCTCTGGTTTCTTGGCGTAGCCAGAAGAATAGCATACTTTTGAGAGACAGGTGGCCAGTTGTATTAAATGTAGATATGTGTATACAAATGCACTGAAGCATATTCATACATGTTATGGCTCTGTGCGTATGCTTTGTTACTGTATAAGCTGTAAGCTATTTTTGCGTATTGAGACGAGTGGTTCTACGATCCATCCAACCAAGTTTTGGAGATAAAAACAGAAAAGAGGGAGCAATGAAGACGAAAATATTCTACGTGAATTTTTTCTCTCATAACATGGGTAAAGAAATATTGAAGGAAAAAAATACGAAGCCCTGAGACCCCTGGATTCCAACGGGTGCCCAATACTTATAAAACCTAATGACTATGATCTCCCCCTCCCCAAATTATAATGATAATAATAATGACAATAATAATAGTGATAATAATAACAATAATAATAATAGTAATAATAATAATACAGTCAACCTCGCTTACCTCGATGTCGGATTAGCCGAATATCACATACCTTGGGGGCAAAATGAAAGTCCCGATTGTTCCTATGGAGTTTCCATGCATTAAAACTCGCGTAGCTCGAAAAAACTAACTCAAAGTTCGTTTACCTCGAAGGGAAATCTAATGTCCCAATCTTAATTAACTTATTGTTTTTCCCAGCATGTTGCTCGATTCGAAATTGCAAACATCACTCAGCATTTCCGATTAAGCGTGCGCGGACAGCGAAGACATGTCACAAATCTTTTCAACACCTACCTACACACGTACACGGTATGCACATAGCACCTGTGCCAATGGAGTGCTTACAATAGCACTACGCTCTGCCCCATCATCTTCTTTTCTTTAACCACTGTGTTCTGATTTGCGATCGTGATAGTCATGCCGTGCGCATAGATTTCTTAACCGTCATGGCACACCTGCTTAGGTGTCGACAGTTTTTGGCATTAATCACGGTCCACTGTCCAAACATCAATCTCTTGCGTAGTGCTTTTAAAACTTTTTTCCTTTCACGAACTTTGTTTTATTAATTCTCCCCGAGAACGCAATCACTGAATACTTTTTTTTTTTAGCAATGCGATTATGAAAATAGTGTGGTACATGATCTGAAAGTATAGGCCTCGCATAATAAGGAATAGTATAAATATGATTTAACAACAGTTTATACTGATTAATTTAGATGTAACGGAATGTTACGCTGTACGATTTTCAGACAAAAAAGAATCATCATTTACTTTACCCCTGTTTTGACTTGAATCTTATTTGAGTTTTTGGTAATTTATTCATTTTTTCTTTTCTAGCACAATTGTATAGGCCCCCTAAGATTGTTTCTCTTTTTTATGTGAACAATCCTCTTTGGTAAAGGTTTATGATTACAGTAATAGCACTGTACTCAGAAGCCGTAACCTGAATCTGATCTTGCAATATTACTCACTACTGTTTTTTGGCAACCAAGTAGCCCATCCTTCGTGTGCTGCACTTATTCAGGGTTCGACACTAACGGTGGCCCAGGGCCACCAAAAATGCACGTAGGGCCACCAAAAATGCACGTCGGGCCACCAAAAAAGTTGGCTGTTTGCCTTTACTTTTGGAGATGAACAACGGTAACAATCGGTTCTGTAAGATGATAAAATAAATGTCAGATGTTTGCTTTTAATTTTGGAAATGAACAAGGGTGATATTCGACTCCGTATGATACTAAAATAAATGTCTTATAATAATAATAATAATAATAATAATAATAATAATAATAATAATAATAATTCGACTCCATATGATACTAAAATAAATGTCGGATGTTTGCTTATACTTTTGGAAATGAATAACAGTAAGATTCAGCTCTATACGGTGCTTAAATTAATGTCAGATATTTGATTTTGCGTTAGGAAATGAATAAGGATAACATTCGGCTCCGCAAGATGCTGAAATAAATGTCCAATGTTTGCTTTGACGTTCGGAAATGAATAATAATGATATTCAACTCTGTACGATGATTAAATAAATGCCGAATGTTTGCTTTTATGTTTGAAAGTAAATAGCAATAACATTCAGCTCCGGAAGATGTTAAAGTAAATGTTGGGTGATCCCTTTGACGTTCGGAAATGAATAACAATACTATTCAATTCTGTACAATGAATAAATAAACGTCGGATTTTGCTTTTACTTTCTAAATTAAACAGCAATAACATTTGGCTCCGGAAGATGCTAAAATAAATGTCAGATGATTGCCTTTATGTTTGGAAGTGAATAGCAGTAATATTCTGCTCCATATGATGCTAAAATAAATGTCGGATATTTGCTATTACATTTCTAAATAAATAACAGTAACATTCAGCTGCGTTTGATGGTAAAATAAATGTCTGATGTCTGCCTTGACGTTCAAAAATGAAAAACAGTAACATTCGGCTCCGTACGATGCTAAAATAATTGTCAGATGATTCATTTCACTTTTGGAAGTGGACAGCAGTAACATTTGGCTCCGTATGATAGTAAAATGAATGTCGGATGTTTGCTTTTAAACTTGGAAATGAATAATGATAATATTCTACTCCATACGATGCTAAAATAAATAACAGATCGTTGCTTTTACATTTGGAAATGACTAACGGTATCAATTGGCTGACTGTGAGTGCTGCTGGTAGACACACGGAAGACCGGTGCCTAGCGGTGTGACATTGCCGTCACTCCCTGTAGCTCTAGATGTTCTTGGTGAGTTACATGTACACCCATAGTTGTGCGAAATATCAATAATTTGCAAAGCTAAGAATGTGATTCTTGCGTAACTGCGTGATTGGTAAATCTAGTTTGTGTTTTGACCGGTTTCTCCACATGACGTGTACGAGTATTATGCAAATGCATACACAGTATTTTGTAGACACATCACGGTCATCCACATGCAATGTACATTCAGCACGCATTTTCTGCAACTCCGTCTTGCACTCGATTATGTACTGGTATTTTCTTTTTGTTTTTATGGTGATAGGTGATATAATTGTCCACCAGAAAACAGAGTTGAAAGAAGAACATCGATTTTCATTCAAGTCATTCACATTAAATTAAATTAAATTCCAATTGACAAGTATGCAAACAATCGGTAGGCGCTATAACAGATGCCATCTTGAACAGCGATAAACGTCGATAAAAGTCGAAGAAAATTTGACGTACGCGGACCTCGAAGTTCGCGTACGTCGAACCATTTTCTTCAGTCCCAACTAATTTGAGGTATGCGAGGTTGACCGCAATAACAATAATGATGTACAGTCTGAAGCAGATAAATGGATGGTTCTATGATCTATCACAACCAAGTTTTGGTGATAAAAACAAAAAGGAGGGAGCAAATGAAGATGAAAATATTTTATTTTTCTCTCATAACATGGGAAAAGAAATATGCATAAAAAAAATACAAGACCCTGAGACCAGCCATGGATTCCCACGGGTGCCTGCATGGAGGTAAGAGAAGGGGGTAATTGATATCAAAATCATAGTGTCAAGGTTATCTCCCTGTTTCGACGAGAAGAATCTGTGGACAGAACTTTTGGGGAATCTCATAGGCGTTTTTAGTAATTTTTCCCTGAATGTTTTTGTTTTTTGTTCTGCAGGGGTGGAAATCTGTGTGTTTGTGTTTGTGTGTGGGAGGGGGTGGGTGAGGGACAACAAGACAACCGTTGGACTTCAACGGGTGCAGATAACCCCTCGAAACTCAAGTTCTATAATAAAAGCAAGTGGTAGGAAGATCCCAACCAATGGACCGGATCACTGGGCACGTACTACAAAAGTAATATTTAATTTCTTGGAAGGGTGGTCATGTGTACAAGAGAGCACAATTTAACGAAGGAATGAGAAAACATTTTTTTTTTTTATTTCATCAATAAAAATGTGCAAAATCGTATATGAGAAAAAAAAAAAGGCCCTCAGACCAAGGGTGCGGCTAGTATATACACACATATATATATATATATATATATATATATATACACACATATACAACTGTATGTCTATCATTATTATGTATCATTTTGATGTAATAATATTTCATATTTTGTTGTACAATGTATATACAGCTGTTATGTTACTCTGCAATTCAGCCATAAACCCCCCCAAAATTGAATTGAATTGAAGAAGAAACATCAAGCTGTATGGAGAAAATATTGTAATTTCGCTAGTAATCAGCAAGTAGTGTAACTTTAGCATTCTAACTGACCTTTGACCCTTGACCTTTGACATCACGACCCAAAACTTCCTACAAGAACCATTGCAAGGCAATACACATGCATGTAAATTTCTATGAAGATCCCCCAAGGCATTTCTGAGATAAGGATAAATACATGAATTCTAGGCTTGATGGACGAACAACCTGAAAACATAATGCCTCTGGCGACACTTCGTGGCAAAGGAACGAAAAGATACACCGACAGTATTCCTATTAGAGAACATATCCCATTGTGGTCGCTATGCAAGCTTTGATAATCAATTATCGATAATTGATAAATCAGGTCATGGCAGAATCCATCAATCTTCTGTGCAAGAGTGAATTGCATGCAACCAGTCCTGAAACACAATTACAATTTTGTACTAGCCTAGGGCATGTAATGGTCAATCATCATGTAACATTGTACCTACCCTCTTATGAACTGGGAGGTCTCTTTGGGAATAAAAGTTGGGTATTTCAATCTAAATCATTTTACACTTTTGATATCAAAATACTTCAAAACAACTCATTTTCCTGCTAAATCATGTCATCTAGACAAGTTTCCTAGTAGACCCTTTCGATATATTGCAAGCCAATTCCAAGTGGTGGAAAATGGATCTGAGCTGTTCTGTGAACTATGTTAATACTGTAGAGCAACAGCCTGAGCACTACAGAAGATCAAAAGGTTGATTTGCAAGATATCATCAAGAAAATGTTGAAGTTTACAGGTGATTAAGCCAATCACACTTCTGCCTGTCATCACTTTCAAAATTCTTGAAAAGGTTGGTCTTTTTGCCAACACAAAAGTGTGTTATACAAGTGTAAAATCTGTAGTAACTCCCAGCTTGGAGACCAACATACTGTATTATTTACTCACTTCGACACTTTTATTCAGAAAGCAGCGCAGGTTATATTAGTCTGGTGACAATGAGAAACTATTTTGCATGATTGTTTCTTTCTTAATCAATGCTTTGAAAGCAATGAAATTGGAGTACGGTCAAATAAGTAACTATCAACTTATTCATTTGTTTTATTTTTTGTAGAATCTGAGAATGCTATGATAAATATACAGTCAAACCTGTCTATAGCGGCCACACAAGGGAAACAAAAAAAAAAATGGCCAATATAGACAGGTGCCCACTATAGACAGGTCGGTGGCCATTCTGAATGTCAACACTTGCATTGTATGATAGCATGAAATACTGCATATTCTTTAAGAAAACCCAGCAAATAAGTTTGCATGAGCAGCTATAATATGGGGATTTTTTTAACATCTTACTTCATTTTAAATTTTAGCCTTTTTTTTCTGCTCTTTTGATTTTTAATTGAATGAAGATTTAATTACGTGAAAAGGCGTTACTTAATTGATAAGAATATATCTATTCATTAAAAAAATTTTCAAATCAATTATCTATGTTGAGGCTGATGAACTGGTTTGTTCTGGGGAGTGAGTTTGAGGGAATCAATAATGTGCAAAGCTGATGCAAATAACAAACAACGACCAGACAAATATCTCATTGTTCATATTCAAAGGGATTTTAATCACTAATTAGTAGGTATTTTAAGAATCATGTCTGTGTGATTGTGACTGAGCTAGGACTCAGTAGAATTCATGCACAGAACATAAAAGCCAATGTTTTCATGGCTGATTTAATGGTTCAGGTAAATTTTTGTGATCACTATACGCAGGTAGATATTCACCACGGGAAACAAAATGAATAGCTGCTGGCAGTGTTAGGCAGGTGACTGCTATATAAAGGGTCCATAATACTGTAATTTCATGCGGGGGATTTTTCAGTGACCGCCATAAGCAGGTGGCTGCTATAGACAGGTGACCACTACATAAAGGGTCTATAATTCAGCAATTTTGTGCGGGGGATTTTTAGACAGGTGTTGTTAAGACAGGTTTTGATTGTAGTTACTGGTTCAAGTAATTATTGGGCCAAGGGCACTATACTGGTGTTGAAAAAAAAAATGGGGGGGGGGGGGGAGGGAGGGGGATTCAAACATATCATTTTGTGCCTAAATAATTTCGATTCGTAGATAATGGTTATCATTATCACTGTAATTATTATTATCGCTATCACACTCTTACATTTATTGTAACTATTATCATCATTAATATCATTATTATTTTTTTTATTATTATCATAATTATCTATATAAATATAATATGAATATCATCATTACTTTTATTATTACTCTCATCATTTCTTTACTGATTGTCAGTTGAGCCGGGAAACACAGCGACCTACAAAACAAGACAAAACAAAACAGAAAAAAAAAGTTGTCCCCTACTAGGACCCCACCACTGTTTGGTGAATTGACACCCATGCTGTTCCCCTGTGTACTGTGTATATGGGTCATTCCATGGGGTTGGGTCTTCTCTAGATTTTCATGTTGTGTTGGGAATAAAAGTCATATTCTGAAAAATTGATCAAATAATTGTCTGTGGTTTGCCGTTATTCTTGGAGAGAAATGTGTGACGAATTATTTGATGAAAAAAAAAACAAGCCTGTGTACAAATGTATTTTGTCTGTGACTGTTTCACTATTGATGTCTCATGTTTTTTTGTGGTTTATGTTGTGACATAAATATATGCCATTTTCATGGCAAAGTAAAACAGAAATATACAACCTTTCAGCATTATGCCTGTCATAATAAAGAGAGGCCAGGTGACTTCTACAAAGTCTCTCAGGCACATAAACATTTGTAACAAAATAAGAACACCAGAGCATCTTGAAAGCCACCTCATACCTATGTTACAACGAAGTCCGTGGCGATTTTTGTTGTAACATACATTTGTAGGTATAGCATGGTTTTACATACACTTCCAATCATAATATGATCAGAAACTTTATTTCTATAATGAGAGTTATATTTCGGGAGTATTCTTATCCAAAAATTAGCATCCAAATCCTCCAAATAAACGAGAAAATACGGAACATATCACTGCACTTCCGTGCGATGTCTGGCCTCTTTGTGTAACGTAGGTAAAGAAAGTCGCGTCTCGCGACAAAAAGAAGAGCTACTAACTTCAGCAATCATATTCATGTCACTGGCAGTCCTCCCCCAATGGCAGGAAAACTACTCACAGCCAGTATACACCTACCTGGACAGCGCAAGATCTGTTTTTCTGACGATGTCCATGTGACGCGGTACAGGAGTTTTGATGTTTCTGATGTCAATTGGTAAGATTTTATGCTTTTTTACGAAATAAATAACATTCGTCATATTCTGTAACTGTATTGGAGGAAAAAACGACATCTAAACCTCTGAACTGGCCAAAAATACTGTGGATGATGATACTGTAGTCCAACATACTGAGATATTTGTTACAGGTTCATGTTCGTAATTTTGATTGCCAAATTTTCCTTCCACGCCGGTCTCTGCAAAAGGAGCATATATTCCTCTCTTAGAAAACCATACAAAATCAGTGTATCTTCACTGCAATATAAAATCATTTTACCTCCCGATTATTGTGAATTTTGGACCTTACTTTCGTCATTAGGTATCTACCAAGGTAGACGTACTAGAGATAGTATTAATCACTATTATACTAGTTGGAAAACGTAGACGTCCAAACTGTGTCTGAGCTAGAGAAATAGAGTTTGCCTTATTTTGCTGGTGATATTGAGGGAACTAGGAGCTGTGAAATTCTTTCTCTCTAACAGATTTACTTCGAAAATGTCAATGTTTTCCTTCCAAGATTTCACTGACCTGTTAGATGCTCTGATGAAGTTGTTAACATTTCACAAGGATTCACCATTTCCATTCCATGTTCACCCACTGTGAAGTCTCAAAGCTAAAATGCCAGTTTCCCATTCAGTTTGGGTGGGTAGTGGGTAGGAAAGACTTCAATGAAATTATGAACCCCAATCAAAATTGTTGCTCTATACTATCATTCAAAAAGAGGGCGACAATTTTGATGGAGGTTGAATAAAAAATGGGGCCTAGTATTTTGTTTGGAGTCTATTAAGGACCATAACTGTAGCCGTAACCCTGACCCTAGCCCTAACCCTAGCTAGGACACCGGGGGCAGCGACCTGCCCTTGCTAGCTCACATCTGAAAACAAATTTTTAGCGTAGAGTATGAAAATGATATTTTCCCATGTTTTACATGCTATATTATTATTGATATTTACATTATTTTAAGCATAACCCATTTTTTTTTTTTCAATTTTGGTGGGGGATACACATGGAACTCTAGCTAATGGGTATGCCAAGAGGTAGATATGTAATTGAATTGTTCAAATTATTTAATTCCATTCATAAACACGCAGATACATCAACAGGAATATAAAGTTAACCCTGACAAAAATGCTCTTTTAATTTTTTCTATTTTATTTCTCTTTAAACCTTTTGTTCAGTTTGTTGATGAATCTGCCATGGCTCCTCCTCTGCCACCGCTACGTGTTAAACTACATGAAAGAGTGAAAAGGACACATCCACAGCACTTCACAAACAGAGAGAGGAAGCCCACAAAGCAACACCTAAGAAGAGCAAACTTAACAGACTAGATGAAGAAAACTGCAGAGGGAAAATGGACAGAAGAAAAACAAAACCGAGGGCTAAATGGACATTGGACAAAAGAGCAGAAATTAACTTCAAACAAAGAACATGGAGAAGACAAGAAAACTTGTATGATTTCTCTTTATTAGCTTTCTTAGTTAGTTGACAACTAGTTGATGATGTTGTTAGTGTATATAAGGTCAAATTGTGTAAAGCTTCACTTTCTTCTTCTTCTTCTGATTAAGTCTGCCTTCTTTCATACCAGAGTTACAAAGAATTGAAGTCTGTGTAACATAGGTATTATTCCACAGGTATGCAGTAGGTATAATTCCAAAGAACTGTTACAGAAGTGTTATTTGTGGGAACATACATAAAGCCTATATGTGTAGGTTTTAACATCTCACACCACAATAAAGGAAATCAGCTGCTATGTCATAGTGTACCTATGTTACAAAGACATACTGTCCGTGTAACATAGGTAGTACACTGTGGGCGAGGTTGTTGTATGAAAACCCCTGATTATAACAATAAAATCATGTTTTCACTTGAATACCCATACAAATCACTTGCTTCAATTATAGTATTTTTAAGAATATTGTTATTGTGTCACTCTTGATGAAAAAGGTAAACCTTTGATTGAAATTGTAAATGGTTTGTAGAAAAAACACGTTAATAAAAGTGGCTTGCAGTTGATATCAGAACATACAACGTATCAGAACGTACAATAATGATCTCATGCGCCTGTTAGATAACATGTTGATGTACTATGGTGGGAAAAAACATGGATGTGTTCATTGTTATCATTTCAGAACACAAAATTATTAATGATGTCAAAAAATGAAGTCCGTGTAACATAGGTATTTTGCCATACCTGTTTACCCATGCTGACTAAAAGTGTGCAAAGTACAACATGTAATAAACAGATATCTAGAGGAATTAGTTGAAGAATGTGAGTAACAAATCAGGGGGAAAAAGGAAATTTCACTTTACCCAACTTGAATTTTCAACTTGTATGTCACAATTTCAGTCCCAACCCCATGGAATTACCCATATCTTATTTTATACATCTTTTGGTACAATTTCTCTCGTTTGATGTCACTTCATCCTTTCCCTTCACATTCTAAGTGATGCATTATGTCTATTTTTGTATATGTATCAGCAATGTGCCCATTTTGCCCCAGTACATACGGGAAAGTTTTACTTTTTTGCTTTGCGCTATTACTTGTAATGAGTGCATCTCATAACCACTGAAGTGTTGGTACTATGACTTTGGGATTTGTATGTTAAGATGTCTCACTCAAATGATGATGACAGCAAGTGGTTGTAAATTCTTGGTAAAGGACGCAATGACTATCTGATTAGCAATAATATTGATAATGAGTAAGTGTTGGTGTCAGAGATGTTTACTTAACATGTGCTTCCTTCTTTGCTTTTCTCTTCTCTCTTTTTCCCTCCCTGTGAATGATGAACAACAGCAACAACAACAAGAACCTCACTCTAATAACCCATTCAGAGTCCTTCGAAACATGTTTATTCCAGATGATGGGGACTTCCTTGGAGTAAGTACTGTGACAACGATGCCCCAAAGTATTCACTCCGTACACATTCATTAACGATGTGAACGAACATGGATTGGATTGATTTTACTTCTTGCATCTCTGCAGTACATGTGGTTGAGCGGATGAAAGCACAAACACCGCGCTGGAGCTAGACTTTCTGTACTGTGATCATCACAAGCGACGCAGTGCCAGTGGACATTTGACCATAGAGTTGTGCTAAGATCATGTCTATCAACAGTAGTCTAAACCAGTAACTGACCAGTCTGTCAATCTAAGCTCTTCTGAGTGAGAATGGATTTACAGGGATATCAATTGTGAATTTATCGACAGCCAGGCAGGCAAGAAAGAAGCTTTACTCAATACTAGTACTACTGTTTCCGCAATATCCAGAAGACACAATTAGCCCACTCACAAGCAAACAGCACCTTCATCACCAGCACCGACCTCTCTTTCATTTCTTATATAAGAACTGCTACCAATATAAGGTATGGTGTTTCTGAATGGTTTCTGTGAAGATATGCCTCTCACAACACTCATTACATCTTGGTGAAAATGTCCAGTTTAGTTGTATTTTAGCAGCAATTTATCTGTGTTGTATTGAACATTGCAAAAACTTCCACGCTTTGCATGGGAGGGGGAACCCCGGCCTGTACCCATCCCCCATCCCAGGGCCTATACCCACAGATAATTCATCCATCTTCAGTCCTGACAAGCATGAGGAAATTCCTGGTGAGAACCCTTATTATGAACTCCTTTTGTGTGGGAGCAGTGACAAAATGGATATTGCAAGCTATTCTTGGGAATTTGATTAATTTTGCAAAGTTAAGCCGCAACAAATACTTGTACTCATGTGGAACAATTCCTGGTGAGTCATGTAGATGTATAACTATAAAATAAATGAGAAAGGTCTTACTAACGGCAACTACATTATAGAGGTCATCTCATCATGACATTACAAATCCTAAATTGCAAGAAATTATAGACGCAATGAAAATCTAATATTATTTCTAAATCTAGGAATTGATTTTGATAACTGCGTTGTTTGCTTGGCTTGATAATTATTTTTAACTGGTAACTATAATCATCATAAATGTAGCATTTTTTAATACTGTAACCGATGAAACATTTGAATGAATTGGTGGTTAATGACTTGACCATAACCAATTTCATCTCTTTCTAAGCGTTGACCAAAGAAAGAAACAACAATTGTGCAAAATAATTTCTGAATATTTGATTATCGCCAGACAATCATAATTTCACACTGAATTCATGAAAAAGCGAACATTATTATAGGCCTATTATTTACAGGGGAATCCTGTTATAACGAGATTGGATACAACAAGAATCCGCTTATAATGAGATATATTGTCCAGTCCCAAGTATGTTAGCCTATGGGGATTCGGAGTTCTGGTTATTGCGAGATAATTTTTGGGGCCTAAAAACAAAGAACAACAAAGACAAATTTGTGCGGATATAACAGGAACTTTTTTTTTGAAACCAAACTATTAAAACAACGGGCAAATCACCCACTGCATGTATTTTAAAACCAGAAAAGGTCAATTCTCTGTGAATTGTCTGAATCATCGTTGCATGCAAGCAGAGACTAACATCTGCCAGTGCCAAACAAAACGCAATCAAGGTGACATACTGCAAGTTCATGAAGTCTCTTTCTGAGGGCCCTGTTTGAACAGCATCAGAATATTTACAAGCAGGCTTTCACTAAAGAATATGCCTAAATGTTATCACAAATGCTACAATTCGCATTAGTGTTCTTTAATGACTCAAACAAGAACTAGAAATGTCGCTGTGGCGACTGATGCCTCCGCCATAATGCATGGTTCTCCCAATGGGTGTATAGTACAATGTCTTCACTATGTGTGATGACAGTTTCACATGACTGGCAAAATAATGAAATGACAGGTTTGTCAGAAATATCTTGAATTTTCCTTGAACTACGTTTGCTATAATTGTCTAAGAGTGCAGGTACATGTATTTGGGGAATTGAGGATTTTTACTTGACTTCTGACCGACCCTTTTATAAGTTTATGCACTGAGTAATTTTCAAAGTATGAAGAAAGAGTATAATTACAGTATATTTTTTGTTTTTGCATTTAAACCGGGCCTTTGGCCCTTAATCTTTGACCTTTGACCTTCTGGCTGGAAATTTCCCCAAGAATCTCCATGAGGTAATACATGTATATATCAAGTTTTTGAAATAATAATGCAGGCATTGCATATACTAGTATATGAGGGAAATAGTAAAATTTTGAGCAGTTGACCTTGACCTTTGACCCCTGACTATGACTCATGACCCCTACATTTCCTAGATAATCCCTACCAGTCAGTACATGCGTATGTACCAATTTCCATGCAGATACCATGCCGTCAATCCCTCGTTTGAGGCGAGACCCCACTTCCACGAAGCTGATGGGGTGCTATACCTCGCTAAAGATTTTTCGTTTGGGAGTTGGGAGTCGAAGTATTTGTCCATTGCAAATTAACTTTCTGCTCATGCGTGACAAACCTGGAGGCCAAGCCAGGGTTTAATGACTCCAGCAGCTAAGGTATTACGTAAGAGCATGATAAGGATATCTGCCTGTGGCAGACCATTCAAAGTGAACTCAATTTTCTCTATCCTTTCTAAAGTTTTCAATTTTATATTCTATTGAGAAATTCTATGGTCATCCATTTTACATTTCGAACGAAAAAAATTGACCCATAAATAACGAAAATACAGGAATAAGAAGGAGAGCATTGTAGAAGTTTGTCGACACACACACACACACCATGGAGCTACATAGCCCATGCCAAAACCAAAACAATCTCCTCCTCTCGCGGGTGCCCCCCCCCCCCCCCCCCCCCCCGGCGCTGTGGCGATGACTGATCCTTAGATTAGGCCAGGGTCAAGAAACAGGTGTTTTAGATCTTTGGTTTTTAAGTCATTGATTGCCAAGATATACACTGGCATTATTTACGGGGGTGTAGCCTCTTCAAACGAGAGATTTGCGTCATGCATTCAACCATTTGCGAGAAAAGTGAAATTGTAACATTTTCACCTAACCTTTGACCTTTTGACCTTTGACCTTATGACATGAAACTCTCTCTGGAGAATCTTTATGCAGTAGTATATGTCTACACTTAGTTTGAAGAAAATACCTTCGGGCATTGCATGGATATGGGGGAAATAGCAACATTTTAAGCACCTTGACCTTTTGACCTTTGACCTCTTGCCAATGTCACCGAAATCTACTCAACTAATTGCCCCATCATACATCATCCTTGGACCAAGTTTGGTGAAAGCTGCTTCATCCAGTTTTGAATTATCACGTAAACAGATAAATTTTAGATTTGACCTTGATCTTTGACCTTTGACCTGTGTCCAATTTCACTAAAAAACTAATCAAGTAATTGTCCCATCATACATCATCCTAAGACAAAGTTTAGTGAAATTTGCTTGATCCAGTCTTGAGTTATCGCGGTAAACGGATACAATTTCATGATTTGACCTTGACCTTTGACCTTTGGCCGAGTTTACCCAAAATCTAAGTAAGTAATTACCCCATCATACTTTATACATGGACCAAGTTTAGTAAAATTCCAGTCAATATTACTCAAGTTATCGCGTTAACGTATGCGAACGGACGTACGGACGTACGGATGGATAGACAACCCGAAAACATAATGCCTCCGGCACCACTACGTGGCGGAGGCATAAAAAATGGTGTACATGTATTTATGTATCTGAAATGTTAAGTTAACCTGTCCAAAGGTACGTAAAGGGAGTATCTTACTGTGAGCGGCGAATGTTTGCAAACATAGCGAATTTTAGGTTTCGGGAGAAATTTTGAACATGGTTGCAAAATCGAAAACTGTTTTTGAGTTTGATTGCAACTGTTACCAAACCTTGACAAAATTTAAACTCTGCTATCATTTGCTAGTACTTTTGCAAACATTAGCCGTTCAGGCATACCCCATGTACGTTACTTTGATTATGAGAGAAAATGAATAAGAAATGCCAGCTGACTTCCGTGATGCCACCGTAGTTGAATTATACAAAAGCAAAGGCTAAAGAGCAGACTGCTGGAACTATAGAGGCATACCCCTCTTGTCCACTGCTGGAAAAATTCTTGCCCGTGTCATTCTGAATAGGTTGATCTCCAGTTGCAGAGAAAAACCTCCCTGAGACTCAGTGTGGTTTTCAATGCAATCGCAGTAACGTTGACATGGTCTTTGTTATGAGACAGGTCCAGGAAAAGTGCATTGAGCAGAATATGAACCTTTATGCTGTCTTCATAGATCTTACAAAGGCATTCAACAGTGTCAACAGGGAAGCACTCTGGACAATTCTTAGGAAACTTGGCTACCCAGCAAAGTTCAGCACACTCATTAGACTGTTCCACGAAAATATGACTGGTCAGGTTCTGTCAAATGGCGAACCATCCGAAAAATATGCCATCTCCAATTGTGTAAAGCAAGGTTATGTGCTCGCCCCTGTGTTGTTCAACCTCTTCTTCGCACAAGTCCTGTTCCACGCTGTCAGAGACCTTGAGCTTGGCATCTACATTAGGTACAGATTAGATGGGTTGCTGTTTGATCTGAGATGCCTTGCAGCGAAGACAAAGGTGCTGGAAAGGTTCATTCATTCTGTTCGTGGATGATTGTGCTCTGATGGCACACGAAGAGAACCACCTACAGATGATCGTCAACAAGTTCTCTGAAGCATCGAAGATGTTTGGCTTGACAATCAGTCTCGGAAAGACAGAAGTCCTCCATCAGCCAGCACCAAACAGTGCACCCTGCCAGCTAAGCATCACTGTTAATGGCACACAGCTTAATAATGTCAAGAGCTTCAAATATCTGGGCAGTATGCTCTCCAGTGATGGTACTCTTGACAATGAAATAGCAGCAAAAATACAGATGGCCAGCTCTGCACTTGGCAGACTATGCACCAAAAGTCCCACAACACAAAAACGTTCGCCTTTCAACCAAACTCAAGGTGTACAATGTAGTTGTCCTGTCATCTCTGCTTTTTGGCTGTGAAACATGGACCCTGTACTGCAGGTATACCAAAAAGCTGGAACAGTTCCACATGAGCTCTCCGCAGTCTATCATGCATATTCGATGGCCAGATCCCATCATTAACCCGTTGAGGACGAGTCCCGAGTATACTCGGGCAAGTGTCTATGGGAAATGCGTGTTGTAGCAAAATCAAACCGTCCTCAACGGGTTAACCATGAGGTCTTGGACAGAGCCAGGACATCAAGCACTGAAGCCAAAATCCTCCAAGCTCAACTTCGATGGTCCGGTCATGTCATCTGCATGGAAGAGTCGAGGATCCTTCGTCAGCTCTTCTATAGCGAGCTGTCGCACGGCAATCGCAATCAAAGCCGTCCCAAGAAACGTTATAAAGACAATCTCAAGGCCAACCTCAAATGGGCACATCTACAACCCCGTGAATTTGAGACAGTTGCTTTCGACAGATATCGATGGCGAGTCTTAACAAGGAAGGCTGTAACTGCCTTTGAAGATAACCGCCGCCAACGCCTTGCAGCTGCTCGGGAGAGACGGCGTCAAGCTGCATCAACCTGTGTCCCACCGTCTGGCATTCCATGTCCCACCAGCAATTGCATGTGTGTCTCCAGTTTTGGACTACGCAGTCACATGCGGACACATCAAAGAGGGCGCAACACCTAGTCTTCCTCGGACTTCAAAAGACAACCAAGAAGAAGAAGAAGAAGATTATGAGAGAAACTGAATAAAATGTCAAAATTAAAATACGATGAGGTCGTTTGAATCTGTTTTTACTCAAGAGACCGCAACACCCGATGACCTTCTTCCAAAAGCCTCACTACATCCAGATATGCCAGATGTTGTGATCACTACACCAGGCGTCCAAAAACTTCTTGAAAAGGTGAAGGTCCACAAGGCATCAGGACCTGATGGGATAACCCTAAGAATACTTCAAAAGCTGGCTCCAGTTATTGCCCCGATACTGGCCTGCATCTATGAGAAGTCCTACAAGACTGGGCTCATTCCAGATATGTGGCATCAGGCAAACATTGTCCCTGTCTTCAAGAAGGGCAGTGCATCCGACCCATCGAACTACAAACCGATTTTCCTCACCTGCGTATGCTGCAAGATAATGGAACACATTATTACCAGCAGCGTTATGCACCATTACAATCAATAACATCCTCTACCCACTACAGTATGGCTTTAGAACAAGAATGTCTTGTGAAACACAACTCACTGGATTTCTGGGAAATCTTCAGAACAACATGCAAGAGGGCAACCAAACAGATGTCATCGTACTGGACTTAAGCAAAGCTTTTGATAAGGTTGGCCACCAACGACTGACCCAGAAGCTTCATTTCTATGGTATCAAAGGATATACAGGCAGATGGATCGAAAACTTACTTCACAATCGTACTCAACGAGTTGTGCTAGAAGGCCAAACCTCATATGCAGGCTCTGTGAAATCAGGAGTGCCTCAAGGTTCAGTCATTGGGCCTTGCCTCTTCCTATTTTTCATCAATGACCTGCCTGAATCCCTCAATTCCAGTGTGTGACTCTTCGCTGATGAAACCTTTATCTACATAGACTGTCAAGACTGCCATCGACTCCAGAAAACTTCAGGCTGACCTTGATGCTCTAGCTGACTGGAGCAAGAAATGGCTGATGGAGTTTAATCCTAATATGTGCCAAGTCCTTCGGGTCACCCGTAAAAGACATCCAGAGATCTTCCAGTACATCATCTATGGCAAACCTCCCAAGGCTCTCCCAGAAGTGAAATACCTAGGAGTCACAATTTCTTCAGACCTCCGTTGGAACAGGCATGTTGACAAAATCTGCAACAAAGCAAACAATACCGTTGCATTCCCTCACAGAAACCCGAGGATCTCCTCCACTCCATTCAAGACCATGGCCTATCAATCTCTGGTGAGACCACAACTGGAATATGGAGCTCCTTTGTGGGACCCACATATAGAGAGGAAGATCCGGAAAATCGAAATGATCCAAAGGAGAGCTGCGAGATTTGTCCTCAACAGGTGTCATAACACCTCATCTGTGACAGACATGATTCATGAACTCCAGTGGCACTCCCTACAGCAAAGGAGAGAAATCCTGCATCTTGTCCTCTTCTTCAAAATGCAGAACCTAGTAGAATTCAGCATTGCACCCTACATCACACCAGTCCACAAAGCAACCAGACATGCTCATGGTCAAGACTTCCATCTGCCACTCTCCAGAAATGAACATCATAAGCAGTCCTTCTTCCCACGCACTGTGCGGACTTGGAACTCACTCCCCCGACATCATATCAGCCCCATCAGTGGAAGCCTTCCGGCTTAAGCTGATGGCAAGAATGCAGTGTAGACCGCTAATCGATTTTTACTCGCACCCTGAGATATTTTATACAACGGGACTTTCACACAAGCACAGCAAGCACAGCACGCACAGCATGAATCACGCCTGTAATAATCTTCAAGTATGAAGGACACAGGACACTAGAAGAAGAAGTAAGCTAAAATTTAAATCAACTCAACTCTAGCTAATCGAAATAGTATTTCAGTTGATTTTGTAATCAACAATTACTGGGTACTGGTTTTTGAACGGCATGCACCCGTCAATCTGGTTGGGTGAAACATTCACGCAAAGCACGCATTCAACCTGACGCATTGCAACAAGCTGGAAGCACATGGTGTTCTGGCAGATAAAGTCATCTGGGCATCAATAAAGCATGCGTTTCGCTCATTGCACTGTACAGTAATACCGAGAAAAAAAAGTAGAAATGTCGCTATGGCGACTGGTATGCCTCCGCCATAATGCATGATTCTCCTAATAGGTCTATAGTACATGTGGACAATGTGTGATTACATTTTCACAAAATTGGCAAAATATTAAATTGACACATTTGTCACAAATGTGTTGAATGTTCACTTACCTTGACCTAGGTTTAAATGGGTGAATGAGAGAGAGCATGTATTTGGGGATTTTAGGACTTTTACTTGACTTTGACTCCTTCATAAGTTTCTGCATTGATTAATTTTCAAGGTAAGGAGAAAAAGTGCAATTTCTGTATTGAAAAGTAAATTGTTACCATTTTCATCTGGCCTTTGACCCTAATATTCATAAGAGAATCATTGTCAGGCAGAACATGCATAAATATGTACTACGTTTCAAGATAACTTGAGCCACTTCCGAGTATTGGAGGAAGAAGTAAAGTTTAACACTTTCACTTGATCTTTGACCTTTGGACCTTTGACCTTTTTGGCAAACCCCCCCACTTCCCAGAGAATCTCTATTGGGTTAAACATGCATATACCAAGTTTAAAAAGAAAATAATCCTGCAGGCATTGCATAAATATGAGGAATATAGTAAATTTTTTAAGTGTTACCTTTGACCTTTAACCCTGAACTTTGACCCCATGAACCCCAAATTCCCTAGATAACTGCCAGTCAGTACATGCATACATACTATGTTCCATGAAGTTACCTTGAACCATTTCCAAGATATGGAGATAAAAGTGAAATTTGAACATTTTTACTGGACCTTTTGACCTTTGACCTCATGACCCCAAACTTTCCCCAGAGAATCTCAATTGGGTAATACATGTATACACTAAGTTTCAAGAAAACATCTTCAGGCACTGCATAGATATGGGGGAAATAGTGAAATTTTGAGCATTTGACCTTGACCTTTTGACCTTTGACCTAGAGCATGTACACCCAAAAGTTGATAGGCTCAACTTCACCTCCTAATACACATACATTCCAAGTTTCATGAGGATACCTTAAAAAGTTTTTTAGTTACGCTGTCCACAAAATTCATTACAGACGGACGGAAGGACGGACAGACGGAAGGACAGACAACCCGAAAACATAATGCCTCCAGCACCACTTCGTGGCACAGGCATGAAAATGTGATGTTGGGCAGGGTTTCCTTGCAGGAAATAAAAAATGAGAGCATAAATTGCAGAGTTGGTTGAGCAACTGGTGGTGGAGCATATGTCACAATTGTCGGTGCAGTTAAATGTCATTTCTTTTGGAACAGTTGTCAGTGGAGCACATGTCGTATCTTTGGAGCAAATATTGGTGGAGCAATTATTGTCAGAGCCAATGTCTGAGGAGCAAATTTTGGCAAAGCAAATGTCAGTGGAGCAAATGTCGGTGGAGCAAAAGTCAGAAGAACAAATCCTGATGGAGCAAAAGTCAGAAGAACAAATGTTGGTAGAGCGATTGCTGGCGCAGCATTTTCAGAGCAATTGTTATTGGAGCATATATTGGTGAAGCATACAATGTACGTCGTGTGACTTGTGTCACCTTATTTCATACATCAATGACTTGCACATTTGCAGGTTCTTTTTTTAGTATGTCTTACTGAGGACTCTAATCTGTTCTTTATATTTCACGACCCTAAAAATCTCATTGACACAATGGCTAAAAAACGGAAGTTTGTGCAATCTTGAATGCATCCCAACAGATTATTACTCAACATAGTCCAAACTGAATGTATGGTTTTCAGCAAAAAGTCTAAAACACTTCCTTATCAATGATATCAAAGAAACCAATTCGATCGTACAAAATTTTAAAGACTTCTTATCAATAGCGACTTTTCTTGGAAATCCTATGGTAATCATCTAAGTTATACTTTTTCTAGAAGCACTGTCTCGTACCTCAGTTAGTTCAAACATGCTTTTTCTTGTCAAATTCTGACCAATGTTTATTCTACCTTGATAAATCTGTACCTTTATCATGGAATTCTTGTGTGTAATTGCTATCAGAAATCTCCTTGATGTACTTTTCCATATTTATATTTAAAAAAATGGTAAAAAGAAATATTAACCATGGCACATATTTGTCTCATACCAATAACCTAATTCTTAAAAATTGAAATATCAAAAAGAATTTGTTTAGCTATAATGTTGGCATATTCAAGTATCACTTTTCTTCTCACGAACTGCCAGATGTCTTTACGCATATGTTCAGAAAAACTAGAACTATCACTGAAGGTGATCAATACCCCCGCTCCAGCAGCTCCTATGAACAAGGCAATCGCCAAATTGTGTCTCGCCCATTCGCGTACAAGGAATTAATATTTCTTATAACTCCCAGAAGTTAATTGACCTGCTTATGACCTTTGACCTCGTGGTGACCTTCAACACCCTAAGGGACATTTACCATCCAAGTTGGGTCACAAACGGACAAAGGGATCAAAAGTAATGAGCCATAATCGAAACGCGCCATAAAAACTTAACATTGGGCCCTAAAAATTTGTTGACCCCTTTCTGTGACCTTTGACCTTATGATGACCTTTAACTCCCCAAGGGACATCTACCGTCCAAGTTTGGTCAGAAACGGACATAGGGATCAAAAGTTATGAGCCACAATCAAAACGCGCCCTAAATACATAACATTGGGCCCTAAAAGTTTGTTGACCCCTGTCTGTGACCTTTGACCATGTGACGACCTTCACCTCCCCAAGGGACATCTTCCATCCAAGTTTGGTCACAAACGGATAAAGGGATCAAAAGTTATGAGCCACAAACGAAATGCGCCCTAAAAACTTAACATTGGGCCCTAAAAGTTCGCTGACCCCTGTTTGTAACCTTTGACCTTGTGGTTACCTTCAACTTCCCAAGAGACATCTACCATCACCCAAGTTTGATTGCCATTGTAGCAACATGTGCTGAGTTACGTGTGATAAGAGATTCTTGCAAGTAAACTTTAACGTATGACCTCAAATGACCTTTGACCTTTATCATGTGACCTCTTACGGCACCATAACATGAAGGTACCCCCAGTGCATCCATCACCCAAGTTTGATTGCCATTGTAGCAACATGTCTTGAGTTACATGTGATAAGAGAGTCTTGCAAGTAAACTTTAACATATGACCTCAAATGACCTTTGACCTTATCCTGTGACCTCCAACGGCACCATAACATGAAGGTACCCCCAGTGCATCTATGACCCAAGTTAGGTTGTAATCCAAGCAACTTATGTGAAGTTATTTGTCAAAAGAGAGTCTTGCAGGTAAACTTTAACATAGAAAAGAGAGTCTTGCAGGTAAACTTTAACATAGAAAAGAGAGTCTTGCACATACTCTTTAATATATGACCTCAAATGACCTTTGACATCATCACATGACCTCTGACAACACCATAACCTGAAGATACCCCTAGTGCTTCTATCACCCAAGTGTGGCTGCCATTGCTGTAACAGTTGCCAAGTTATGCATCATAAGAGAGTCTTGCAGGTAAACTTTAACATTTGTGACGGACGACGGACGGACGCCATTTGGATCCCTTAGTCTCGCCTTCACCTCCGGTGGGCGAGACAAAAAGAATTGAACCAGGGTTTGTTGGGTACAAACACAAATTACATTTTGCACAAATACACCTGTAGATCTTTATACACACCAAATTCGACCTTAGTAGCTTAAATGCTTCAGTTTGATACAAAAATGTGTGGTTACCACGGCAACATTTTTTTCTGATACTAGTAAACACGATCATGGTGTCTTGCATATCTACACCTATAGATCATACATACGAAATTTGACCTAAATTTTTTATGAACTTGCAGTGCGAAGCCCTCACTCCAGCTGTGTGACCAAATGGATAAGCTGAAAAAAAAAATTTGAAATATGGAATTGTTTCACAATGTAACACCTTGAAACTTCAGCTAATGGTAGACAAAACCCTATAGTTTCCAATCAGCCAAAAATCAAATTTTAAATTTTTACAGTACCTCAATCAATATCTGATATTTCTCAGTTACATGTATGGTGCTAGCAACTTGTGGCTGCTTTCGATTTGATGGGTCACGATATACACATTAAAAGGTGGTGTCAATTTAGTGAACATGAACATGCATCCTTTAAATCTTCTTCTATTTTGCACTGATGTTTCAGATTCCTTCAAAGTACCAAAACTTGCAATTAACTTGACTGACACAAGTCATATAAAGACAATTTTACACCTATCATGGTTTTGGAAAGTTGCAAAATTATATTTGGTGTGGAAAAGTAACTTATTCATCCCTCCTCAAACTGAATGGAATTTTAAATCTGCATCTGCTCCGAACACTTAAGTTTAAGAAATTGTTAGTCCAGGAATATGTGAAAACCTTACCTTTTGGAGTATTGTCGGACCCTCTTCACGCACAAACTTGTCTGCTTCACTAACAAGGAGCAACGTTTGATTTATCACACCCTGGACAAAGGTAAAAGTAAAAAAAATACATATGTTGCATTACCCACAGAAAAACAGGCATGTGTTTTACCTCTCTTGTAGTTAGATCATTAATCATGCCCTCATCGTTGTACATGCATATATGACATTTCCATGGAATGGCAAAACACTCAAAGGCCTGCAATGCTACATTTACATCATGTTCCTGGTGGCCATGTCAGCCCTGTTTGCCTATCTGGGGGATTTTGGCCAATTCTTTCTCTTTATTCAAGTTTTGTTAGGTCTTGCTAAGATTTCTCAAAGTCTGTTATAATATCCATGACAGGCTGTGAGGGGAAAAGGGCTCTTGAATCCCAGGAGGTAAAATGCATACTACAGTTTGATCTAAAGTCTACCACCGATGCCAGTACTTTCCCTCATGGCCTTGACGTTCTGATGGGGGGGGGGGGGGGGGGGCAATCATGGCCTGGCATTTTCACCCAGTCCATCTTCACACACTGTCTCATGCTCATCCTGTTTGGGTTCACAGTGTCCTGAAACATGATTGTCATGGCCACTGGAAACATAATGTAAATGTAGCATTAGGAAACAAAGAATCTCATTCACAATCTGTCACTAGTTGGCCTATAAGAGGGTAGTTGGACTTTTTCTGTGGCAATACATTGATTTTGTAATTTTGTTCATATTTGATTCAGTATTTGGATTTTTACGGGAGTGTGAATCATTGAAACAGCTCTTGCAGGAAATGTCTACCAAACATGTCTGCTGATATTACACCGTTTTGATATTCATGAATACATGTATGTATTGTCTATACTGTGTGGGTCCTCCATGAACAGTGTTCAACTCATTGATGGAGCCACCCTGTGAAAACAAGACTAACAAATGAGATAAAAAATAAAATCAGAATTAACATGCAACAAAACAGCACAAAAAGAAAGTGCTCAATGTTGCAAAAAATTGTATATTTCCTCTCCTGACCAATAGTCCTTAATTGAATATCTTGGGTATGTTTCGTTTAAGGTTGCTGCCAATGGTGAGCTGACAGTAGAGATAACATAAAGATTATTATAGGTGGGAAATTATGGTTCATTCACAACACAAGAGGACAGATTCTTTATCAAGGATGGATCCTTAACTACAAGCATCAGTGGGCAGATAGTAGCTTCAGAGGACAAGCATGATTATGAACCCTCAAAAAGAAGAAGGTACAGCCCAGTTCTCTTTTTTCCTTATCCTAAATACATGACACATTTGCTCCATTGTTCCTTGAATCCCCACCACTGTTTTGAAGTCACAAACTATTATCCAGTTTTATATTTTCCTCAGTCATGTGAAAGGAATTTGAATAAAAACTTTGCTCACATTCCAATGGAGCAATATTGAGCCAATAAATTCACATTTTTAATACAGCCTGACAAACTTTTTAACTGCAGCATGCAATCAAATTGGATGCTTCTGCATCTCTTGTAATTAGATCATAACTTGTGTATGTCACGTATCATTGCACATAGTTATATCACTATATTTCACCATGGCCCTTCATTAATCAGATCTAAGTGAAGATCACTGATGCTGATGTTTTATATTTTCTTCAATATGGAATTGCAATAATGAAATTTTAGGGACAGACAGGCAGAGTAATGGATTGACAACCTGAGAACAAAATGCCTCTCACACCATATGAGGTGGAGGCATGAAAACACTTTCTTGCAAAATCATCACATCAACACGATTTTCATCTACCAATGTTTATTTCGAAGAGTTCTGCCATGGATTACTTACTGACAGGTACTGTGTCTTGTTTTCAAGAGCCTTCAAATTAATTTCCAGACGATTCTGCAAAAAGAAAGAGTGGTGTCAAGACCTCATGTCAAAGGAAAGCAGTCATAGAAACACTGTCAAATTTATGCAAATACTGAGTATGTTCTGAAAGAATGTAGGAATGATCATAGTCATATTTGACCAATAGATAACTTCAGATTTCTACTTTTAGGAGTTCTAATACAATAATTGGGCATGATTTACACAGTCATAACAAGGCAAGTGCCAAATTGTGTCTTGCCCATTCGCGTACAAGAAATTAATACTTTTCTAACTCCCAGAAGTTCATTGACCTGCCTATGACCTTTGACCTTGTCCCCAAGGGACATTTAGCATCCAAGTTTGGTCACAAACGGACAAAGGGATCAAAAGTTATGAGCCATAATCGAAACGCACCATAAAAACTTAACAATGGGCCTTAAAATTTTTTTGACCCCTTTCTGTGACCTTGACCTTAACTCTCCAAGGGACATCTACCACCCAAGTTTAGTCACAAATGGACTGATGGATCAAAAGTTATGACCCATAATTGAAACAAGCCCTAAAAACTTAACATTGGGCTCCAAAAGTTCATTGACGCCTGCCTGTGACCCTTGACCTTGTGGTGACCATCAACTCCCCAAGGTACATCTACCATCTAAGTTTGGTCACAAATACACTTATGGATCAAAAGTTATGGCCCATAATCGAAACACGCCCTAAAAACTTAACATTGGGCCCCTAAAGTTCATTGACCTCTGCCTGTGACCTTTGACCTTGAGGTGCCCTTCATGTTTGGTAAAATGTGTAACTTTGTATAACCACTCTTCCCTTCAAGTTTGATGGAAATTGAAATCCTCAGTAGAGAGTTACAAGTTTTTGTAGCGTTACGGACAGACGACGGACGGACGGACGACAGACGGACAGACGCCACAGGCGATCCCTTAGTCTCCCCACACCTCCGGTGGGCTCAACAAAAATCAATATCCTACTGCTGGACTGCTTGGTATCATAAGAATCAGGACTGATTCTATTATCTACGAGGTAAAAACCATCCGTCCGCTTTCCTAAACAGTATGCTATTCCCCTCGCGTCGCAAGCGCGTGCCGAGCTATATGCAACAGAAGACTTTAGCGTCCCCACCTACCTCCCCCCCGTGTGCTGGCCCCACCGGCGTCCATCCGTACGCCAGCCCGCTCTTCCTCTAAATACCGCAGAAAAAGACCCCTAACGCGGGGAGAGGGGAAGGAGGGTGGGAATGAAAGCGGACGGATGGTTTTTACCTCGTAGATAATAGAATCAGTCCTGATTCTTATGATCTACATCAGTAAAAACCATCCGTCCGCTTTCCTAAACAGTATGCTAGACCAACACAGAAAGGGGAGGAGCGTTAAAACTCGCTAATAAGGAGGTAGGTCTAGATGTCTCGGACGCCGAAGCCAAAGCCGCACCAGAAAAGACCGCTTCGGACGCCGGGACGTCCCTCAGATAATAAGAGATGAATGAGTTGGCCGAGGACCAGTACGCTGCCTTCAGAATATCCTCCTGACTGACACCAGCAAACAGAGCCCACGATGCGCTGATACTCCTTGTATCATGCGCGTGGGGTAGATCGGGTACCATAAGGGCTTCCGGGCCTGCCGCCTTGATGGCGTTAACTATCCATTTCGACACCGAATCCCGAGAGGCTGGTGAGTGAGGTTCCTTGCAGATCAGAAAAAGCTGATCGTGTTTCCTGAAGCTTTTTGTCCGGTCCAAGTACCATTTGAGGGATCATACTAGGCACCACACTTTGTCCTCGGGAACAGACGAAAATGCCGTCAACGGACTAATGAAAATCTCGACTGGCTTCGTGGAGCTCGTTTGGTTCTTGGCAATGAACATGGGGCTCGGAATCGATCTCACACCATCGCGCTCCCAACGGATGTGCCCTGGCGCGGTGGACAACGCATGTAACGTGCTCCGCCTGTGACCAGAGGCCACCTCCAGTAAGAAAGCAGTTTTCCAAGAGAGCCTGGCAAGGGACGCCTTGGCCAATGGCTCAAAGTGAGGTCCCGCCAACGCTCTCATAACGCGAGGCAAGCTCCACGATGGAAGCAAAGTCTTCATGGGCAGCCTCTTTAAGAAGAACGCTTTAAACAACCTAGTCAGGGTAGGCGCATTCGTAACCATACTGCCGTCCTCAAACCCACTGTGCACTACGGCTATTGCAGATCAGTAGGCCCTGATGGTCCGTAAAGCCAAACCCTTATCAAACAGGTGGATGAAGAAATCGGCGTGGTCCGGGGACTTAACGCCTGCTCCTCGCACCAGGCAAAATATGCTGTCAACCTAGAGTTGTAAGACTGTACCGTCGAGTCTCTATGACCGTGGGCGATGAACTCCGCCGCCCTATGGGAGAGCCCCGCCTGTCTGCCCGCCTGCCCGACAATGGCCACGCAGTCAGGTGTAATGCTGTCGGGTTGCTGTGCATCGTCTTGGACAACAGTTGTCTGATCAGGTCCGGGCGACCCGGCAGGGCCCGGGGGTGACCCGTCAGGAGATTCATTAACGTCAGAAACCAGGGCCTCCTGGGCCACCGAGGAGGCAATGGATGCCTCGTCCTCCTGGATCTTCTCCAACACCCGGGGAATTAGGGCGATCGGGTGAAAGGCATACCCCCGAATTCACCCCCAGGGAAAGGAGAATGCGTCCACCATCCAAGCTTCCTGGTCCCGGGACCGGGCGCAATAGAGCCGGAGCTGGTGGTTCAGACTGGAGGCATACAGATCGACCTGAAGGGGGCCCAGGGTCGTCTGTAGCCATGCAAAGACCTCGGGGTGTAGCATACACTCGGATGGTAATTCCCTGCCCCTGGAAAGAAAGTCGGCAATTAGATTGTCCTGCCCCGGCAGGTAAACTGCCACGGGGGAAATCGCCTGTACCCTGCACCACTTCCAGAAGTGGGCCGCCAGGGCATTGAGGGATATGGAGTGGGTACCTCCCTGTTTGTTGATGTAAGACGCCACCGTGACATTGTCGGTCTGAATCAAAACCGTCCTGCCGATAACGGCTGCTCGGAAGTGTCTGCACGCTAACATCACGGCCCGAAACTCGAGCTGGTTGATGTGCGGTAGATGTGGGAAGTGAGCCCAATTCCCCGAGACCATGTTCCCAGCACACCGCTCCCCATCCCAACGACGCATCCGTCGTTACCGTTATCGAGGGCAGGGGCGCTCTGAGGGGCTTGCCCTGGTTGAGGAATGGTCGGCACATCCATTGGACTAAGCAAGCCCGGATGCGATCGGAGACCAGGATTGACGTAGAAAGCGGATCCGTGTTCGGTCTGTGCGTCTGCAGGACGTGAAATTGCAATGGCCGCATGTGCAGGCGACAGTCGGGAGGCACGTCTACCAAGCTCGCGAGATACCCCAAAAACTGGAGCCATGTCTTCGCGGGGGCAGCCAGCCTGTTCCGCGGGGACCTTGTGGCGGCTAAAAGCGTCCCGACCTGCTGCGGAGTAGGACGAGCCAGCTGGTTCGGCAAGTTGCAGACTTTTCCCAGTCTATAAGAAAGCCTAGGGATTGCGCAACCGAAAGGGTGAAGTCCCGATGTGCCATCAGCAAATGAGGGCTGCTTGCGACTATCAACCAGTCGTCAAGATAGCAGAATACCCTTATCCCTCTTTGCCGTAGAAAGGCGGCGACCGCCAAAACCAGTCTTGTAAACAGACGGGGGGGCGGGCCTCAATGGGGATGGCTAGTAACTGATCAGTGGGAATCAGTGGGAATGCTGGAGGATGATTGTTCCAATCCTTGTGGGATTCATTTAAGAGTACACTATATATCTATTCTTGTGTGAAAATTATTTGCTTCAGAATGGTCTCGTATTCAAGTAATGTGCAGTTTAATGTTTCCAGGTAAGCGTCCCTGGTCAGTGACGGGGCATTAATCTGCACATTACTTGAATATGAGACTGTTCTGAAACAAATAATTTTCACATAACAGTAGATATATAATCTACTCTTAAATAAATCCCACAAGGATTGGAACAATCATCCCTCAGCATTCCCACTGATTCCCACTGATCGGTTACTAGCCATCCCCTTGAACCCAAAGGGGAGCGCCCTGCACTAATACACCCGTCCCGCGAAGGTGAAGCCTAATAGCCTCCAGGACGGGCGGGCAATGGGAACATGATGGTAAGCATCAGCTAGATCGATGGACGCTGCCCAATCGTCGGGCCTAAACATGGGTAGAATCGAGGCCAGAGTTTCCATGCGAAAGTGCACTGGCTGGATGAATTGATTTATGGCCTTGAGATTCAAAATCATACCAAACTTCCCCGAGCGTTTGGGAACCATGAACACCGGTGAGAGGCACAGGCGGAGGTGGACTGCCACCCGCTCTATGGCCTGCTTCTCGAGGAGCGCGGTAATTTTGCTGGTCATATTGGAACGGAAATGCCGCGCGCCTGGAGGGGAGAGGGCCCTGAGTGAGCCGCCCGGGAGCGGGTCGGATAGACCTATCACGAACCCGTTCTGGACGACGGATAGCACGAATTTGTCGTCCATGATGGCGGCCCAGGCCAGTAGGAACGCCTGCAGGCGGCAACCGACCGGGCCCGGAGGACCCAACGCTCGGGACAAGAAGTCAAAAGCGCTGCCCATTTTTGGGGGCTCCGCGGTGGGACTTAAAAGCCCCCCGACGTTGACCCCTGGAGGGCTTCGACTGTGCGTGCCCCCTGTTACCGGAGGGGTGCGGGGTCGGTCCGGGCACTGTGACTGTCACCTGCCATCCTGCAGGTGGGCGGGCCAGGTCAGCCCTCCGCTGTAGGAACTGGGCGGCCATTTCGTCGGCCCTCTTTCTGTAGGCACACTCGTCATCGAACACCTGGATGGCTCGGCCTGCAAAAATGTAGAGCCCGTGGAAAGGGATGGAGGTCCCAATCTGGTCTGCATCCCGGGGCGGGAAACCCATGGCCTGCAGGGCCATGGTGCGCCTCCGGCGGGAGGCATAAAGTGCCGCCCTGGATGCCTGTGACCACTGGGCCTCCGATATGGCCAGGAGGATGGACATTTATTCCTGTTTATCCTCCGGTATTGATCTGGTATTGATCGGCATGGGTAAGGAGGTTAGCCACGGACCCTTTGGCTAACCTGGCCCATTGTTTGTCCCTCTCTCTGTACTCCCGCCCCCGCAGGGGGTTTCCACCGGGTTTCCGGTCAGCGACACGGAGAATCTCGGGGGAAAGGGATTCCGGGGATAGAAATTCTGAAAATCCCTGTGGGGGAACCGAAAGTCCCTCCGCAAAGCTGCGGGGTTGCGGAGTTTCGGCTCCTGCGCAACCCGGGCATATTCAGCCTGGATATTCCGGGCATATTCAGCCTGGGGGGGGGGGGGGGGGGGGAGGTAGATGGGGACGCTAAAGTCTTCTGTTGCATATAGCTCGGCACGTGGTGCGATGCAAGGGGAATAGCATACTGTTTAGGAAAGCGGACGGATGGTTTTTACTGATGTAGATCACAGGTTACTTGTATTAGATGCATCTGTAATAAGGTGGTTTGAATGCGTGTGTGTTTGTGTGTGTATGTGTGTGTTATTTTTGAGTGGAAATGAAACAAGAGACCCTCAAGTCCCCTGTTTACCTGATTACCGGAAGTTCACCTTCTATACATGCTTCCAGACAACTGCAATCTTGGGGGCAGTTTAGGGTGCTTCCATGGAGACATGGTGTCTATTTGCATATTTACTAATACACTGGTAAAAATATCTTCCAAGAAAAAGGAAATGTGTTGGTCCCCTCTGACCATGCCTTTTCAAGAAGATGAAAATGTGAATATTAAGCCCTAACTTGAACCCTTCCCCACCCCCACCCCTGTCACCAATCTACTGTAATACTCACAGCACTGTTAAACTTACCTTATCTCTTCTGGTTCTAGACAGAAAATTCATAAAGACTTCTTAATTTGAGGGCTTTGCTTCCAAAGCTTTGGCTTTAGGGGACCGCCAGGTGAAAAATGGTGCCCATTTGTGAAAAGATACTTTCCACCACCAAAGCAATAATACCAGCCAACTTTGGTGAACATGTGACTATGCCTTTTTAAGAAGAAGATGAAAATGTAGAATTTAGGCCCAAATTTGGACCCTCCCCCCCCCCCAGGGGGCATCCCTGCACCATGAACAAACTGGAAACTACAGCCATAAATGTACTTAATACTCATCATTTTAACTCAGCTCTATCACTTCTGGTTCTAGAGAAAAGTTCTAAAGATTAAGTTTTGGGGTTTGGGCCCCTCTCCCTCGCCCCCAAGAGGGGCATGGCACCAATTTGAACAAATTGAGTCAATACTGCCAACATCTGTGTAGCTGGTCAGTTCTGAGGGTGTGAAGTGAGCTATACGAGCAAATTGTGTGCATGTTGAGGGTGAGTTCCTGCCTTTCTGCTGGTCAGTTGAGAGTTCGCTGTGGCCAAGATAAAGGCATTCTGTGAGCACCTCTGCCATATACTGAATTGACAGTCTCGTCGTTTGCTCGTCTCGTCCTGCTTGGAAAGCTTCGCTCCGCAGGACCTGTCGGACTCATCTTCATCTGGGATGTCCACTTCATTGGCCTATGTGACCTCTGTGGCACTGGGGATGTCCTGGTCTTTTTCGGTCTGAACTTCATTGGTTTGATGATGTTCAGCAATGATTAATTGCTGCGAATCTTCAGGGCTCTGTGGCTGGCCATCCAATGGACCGTCTTCGCCCTTGTTTCCTTTCCATCAACTGGGCATTTTTATATTAAAAAAAAAAAAACTAGTTGAGGAATATGGTTTTTCCATCCACTTGATCAGTAATACCCAGGCTTGTACCTTGCAGGCTACTCCCACGCAGGTAACACCCAGTTGTGATGCAGGTACTTCGCAGCGCCCATATGTCGCCCGTATCTACCAGAGAACAGTTTCGAAGCTCTCACGTGCCACCCACACAGCGAAATACAGGCAAGTAGAACGTACAATAACTAGCACACGTCCAGTACGTAAGACACAGGTGAAACTCCCAAAATCCTTGTCTGCAAGCAGAAATTATCCTGCGTGCTGGAGAATCCCTACATGCAACAAGCCCACATAGCTTGCCTGGAAAGGTGTGACAGGGCATTAACAGATTTCATTTACCTGCCAGGGCAATGTTACTTTGCAGTGTTAACTTACCACATTCATTTGCATAGGATGAACGTTGTTGTACCTCAGAGATTCAAGCATTCTGGATCGAGTGTCCAACTGATCTTGCAGTGTCTGGTTTTGATAAAACATAATATTTATGAGAATTCTTTTCTAATTATTGTCTATCTTTATAGAATTACACTGCAAATTAAAATGTATGCCTATTTCTGTATCATTGTTTGCACCATGATTTGTTTCACAAAGCTACTAAGGAAGCAATAGATGCTTGCAAGCAAGCCACAGTGGATCAACTGCTTTAATTCTTACTGGTTTTTGTTTGCAGATTGGCACACATATTCTTCACCAATGGGCACAGACACCTGGAAACTGTCAATGAACAGAACACTAGTATGTCACTTGTCTCCTTGATCCCTGTTGTGTCACTGTAAGTGGGATTCACATTGACATGAATTAGTGGATACAAATTTTAAGCTTTGCATTGCGATCCAAATCTTCAGATTTTTGCTAGTGTAAACACGGAAAAAAAAATGTATGTTAATACCATGGCAATGCATTGTTCATTGCCCAATGTTAGCCACATATGCCATACCTTAAAATCAAGTTCTTATAAACTGAATAAGATATCATAAACTGGCAATTTCTACGATTTTCATTAAAACAAGAGACCCAAGGGTCTCGCGCTCACCTGAGTATCGCAAGTTCACCTTCCATGCATTCTTGTAGATTCTTACCTGAGAACATTGGAAACTTGGGGCAGGGGGCAGCTTTGAGAGCTGGGGGCATGGTGTCCATTTGCATATTCCATCACGCTGGTAAAAATACCTGCCAATTACACTGTACTTTATAGAAAGTTGGACTTTGCAGTTTAGAAAAAAACTAGAAATGTCGCTATGGCGACTGATATGCCTCCGCCATAATGCATGATTCTCCTCAAATAGGTCTAGATAGTGTGGACAATGTGTGATTACATTTTCACAAAACTGGCAAAATACTGAAATGACAAGTTTGTCAGAAATGTGTTGAATGTTCACCTTCCTTGACCTTGGTTTAATTGGATGAATAGGAGAGCATGTATTTGGAGATTTAAGGACTTTAACTTGACTTTGACCCATTCATACATTTATGCATTGAGTCATTTTCATGGTACCGGTATGGAGAAAAAGTGCAACTTCTGTACTGAATAGTAAATTGTTACCATGTTCATCTGGCCTTTGACCCTAAAATTCATAAGATAATCACTTTCAGGTAGAACATGCATAAATATGCAGTAAGTTTCATGATAAATTGAGCCACTTCCGAAATATGGAGGAAAAAAGTTAGTTCAGCACTTTCACTTGATCTTTGACCTTTTGACCTTTGAGGCAAAAAAAAAAAGAAAAGAAAAAAACTCTCCAGAGAATTTCTATTAGGTTACACATGCATACACCAAGTGTAAAAAAAAAAATAATAATCCTGCTGGCATTGCATGAACATGAGGGAAAAAGTAAAATTTTGAAGTGTTGCACTTGACCTTTGACCCCTGACCTTTGACCCCATGAACCCTACATTCTCTA
>NW_027273827.1:0-17506 GCF_040938485.1 Diadema antillarum | reverse complement strand
AGTAAGTTATTCTTATGGCACACTCTAGTGAATATCCTTCAGATAAAGTAACTCTCTTTTGCAATGACATTGGAGGTGGGTTGGGGAAACTTTCACTGTGAATCAAAATTCTCAATCTAAATGAAAGACACATACAATGCATACCATGATATCAATTTTATAACATTGCAACACTCAAATTAGACTGCTTTCTATCTTTGTGACTTGGTTTGTATTACCTGTACGGAGAAAATGATGTACAATTCAACCAATATTTACACTACAAACCACAAGCAGGAGGTATTTTAGCTATAACTTGACATGAATCATTACGGCAACATATGCAATCTTCAAAAGTTGATTTTGTGATAATTCAAAGGTCTACAATAGTGGCATAAGGTTTTTTCTGGCTGATATCGACTCATTGCAGTTATTCACAATCTGAATGCAGGATATAGATGTCATGTATATATGTGTATGAATGTATATCGTACTTCATTGAAATTTCGCTATAAATGAGACTTTGAGGATACCTGTATTTTTTCTAACCTTACCTTCTTGGTTTCTACTCTGACATCAGTGAAGGAGAAAGTATGTGCATTCTATAAAAAGAAAACACACACAGAAGGCATATAACTAAACAGAAATGTTACTGCATCTAATACCTTATACATAATCATAATCCTGACAAACTTTACAAATTCACAACTTTTGAACAAATTGTTTCATTGATGTGCAGTCACTCAAGCCACATGTGTATCAAGGTGAACTTGTCCTTATGAGGAAATAGCCTCTTTGTCAGGTAAATACTACACTACAATGAAATACAGTGGACTCCCGTTATAACGAAGTCCTCGGAACCGGCAGTTTTCTTTCATTATCGGAATTTCGTCATAACCGAACAAACAAACAACAGAAATACATAGAGTGGATAAAGTTGTGGCCTGAATTTTGACTTCACTGTAACCAGAATTTTGTTATAACCCTGTTGGTTATAACGGGAGTGCCCTGTATCTTGATGTTGATATTTGAGAGAAATCTTGCTTTGGTCATTTTCAAACAGCTTGAGCAAGAGATGTCTCAGTCACATACTCAAGACTGTCATTATGAACAATCAACCAACAACACTGTGTAAAATGATACACTGACAATTACACAGTCAGATGCTGAGATTTTCAATTCTGCTAAAATTTAAAAAAAATATATGGAAAATTCTGATCCAACATCTAAGGAGTGCAGGAAAAAAACAAATATTTAAGAAAATGGCCTATAAAATATCTTTCACCTTCTAGAGAACAATTTTAAACCTTTTTATGCAAAAAAAAATAAATAAAAAATGTCCCTCATCCACTCTGTAAAAAGCTGGAATTTTCAGGACTTTACCTTACCCCTTACCTCTTTTGTGAATTCCTGCAGCTTGCTACATATTTCTTTCTCATTTCCAGACTCAAATGCTGGCACTGCTGACACAAGCAGTGTGTTCATGACAGCTTTACAAGATGCAGACGTCTAGTTCACAATGAGACAGGTAGCCAGCACAATAAAGGGCCTACTTCTCCCTGTATGTGGATGAACAGCAAAACAATCAGAAAACCCTTAAAGGTCCTGCTTACCTTTTGGAACAGTGATTTAAAAAATATTCAAGATATGACATTTAATGCATAAGATATGTGTAGGCCTGTTGTACCACAAAACATCCTACATATAGAATTTTCGCGATAAAGCCTAAAATATAAGGAGATATCTATATTTTTCTTAATAAACCGTAACTGTAAACGATTTAGTGTGGGAACATAAATTTATAACGATTGTTTACATTTTGTATTTAACAACACTTAACATCGATTTTACTGATTTAAATTTTTACAGTGGTTGTTTCTATCCCTAACTCACATTTTAGAAGTATTTTAAACCACTAATGCTGGGTTTTTGTTGCATGTGCAAATGGTAAATTATGCCGTTAAGTTTTGTGGGTTCCTCCACAAGATTATTTCTGCTGGGGAGGTGAAAGGGGACCATGTTTTTGACTTGAAAAACAAACAAACAATCAAATAAAACATGCTGATGCTTAAGAAAGCACATTCTTTTACATTTCTTGAGAATTCCTCCTAAAGATTCTTCCAGTTGGGCTGTTTGGTTGAAGGGAGTATCATCCCTAAACGTAACCACAAGGACTACCCTTTACAGCCCCTCAGTATAATCTCAGCAGTAATGTTGGCAAATATCACCTTTTTGATCTACAAATGTACAGTATGATAAAATTAGCTAAGAAAAATATGTATTGATGTTTTCTGCTGATATCAGCTGCATCCAGTGCAACTGACACTATCATACTTTACCTCTGCCTCTCAATGGTTCAACAAAGGGGAATTAATTGCAAAGTTGTAAAATGTTTTGAATATCATTGACAGGAGGTAAAATGTAGACAAGGAATTAATCGATACCTGTATGTCAGCAAAAAATTTGACTTTAAAAAAAAAAAAAAAAGCAGCCAAAAACTGTTTAGAAGCTGATGGTCTAATCAGAACTTGGTCGGCAGATGAGTTCCTTTAGACATACCGGTATTCATAATCTAAGTCCACTGGATGAATAATTGTCCACATTACTAGCAACAAGTCAAAATATCAAACTTTTATATGCTAGTCTGCAGAACATTTGTGGGGCCCACATTATTCCAAGCTACTCAGAAGTGAACACTCAGATGGGATGAGGATAACCATCTCCTTGTACACTGACTGTCATTGCCTTCAGTCACTTTCCTGCATGACAGAATGCAAATTTTACTAGTCAGCAAATGGGGGATACACTTTATCAGATTGTGATGACTCCAAATGACCCTATATACTGCAGACAGTGGACCCTGTCTTCTCTATTGCTACTGGATACAGAAATGATGTAAGCATTGGTAAAACCAAGTGTAGTGACAAGATAGAATTTAAGCATTATAGAATTTGACTTAAGCAAGGTAGAATTTTAAGGATTACTTTTTCTATAGTGCAAGATATCGTTGCTGGGGTCACGACCTCGTATCTATGAAATGTCAAATGTTCAGGAGATCAACAAAAAAACAAAAAAAAAACAACAACAAAACATGGCAGCCAAAGCACTGTATCAAATGGGATAGTCTTTCCTTTGACATGCCATGGTGGCTTTATTTTGGGAGTAAGACAGCTAGGATTTGGTTAGGACATCACTTCTGACCATTAACCCTACAGAAATCCAGAGTGGAGTCCCTAAGGCATTTGGGCAACGTATTGCGTTACCTTCCAGCAACTCCTGCAGCTGCGCTGGTGCCAAATTGTATTGGTTCATCCTTTCCTTTGGACTACATCAGCAATGCCGAGAGGGGGAACTTGATGTATGGGCAGCACAAGTTCTCCATACCCCATCAGCCCAGGCTCGAAGGATATCCACAAAAAAAAAAAAGTCATTTTCACCAAAATCTGAGATACAAGGTCTTGTCACCCCAGCCACGATCATATGAAATAATGAATCTACAGTGAACTATATTATTCAACCAATCTGTAATCCTCTGGGGCCATACTTCTCAACCTTTTTTAAACCCATGACACACTTTGGCTCCTGCAATCTTTTTTAAAGGGGATGGCTAGTAACTGATCAGTTGGAATCAGTGGGAATGCTGGGGGATGATTGTTCCAATCCTTGTCGGATTCATTTAAGAGTACATGTTATTTCTATTGTTGTGTGAAAATTATTTGCTTCAGAATGGTCTCATATTCAAGTAATGTACAGTTCAATGTTTTCAAGTTAGCATGCCTGTACACTGTACTGGTCATCGGGGATATGTTCCACAGAGACTTCGTCTGGCTTCATGGATCCCCTACGGAGGAGAGTGATAATGTCCCAAAAAAAAATAAGACTCCCCTGGACTGATGGATTTTTTTTGTCTAGCATGCGCACTAAACTATAATGTACAACCGGGACTGTGTTCAGTATGCTTGAAACTTTGCAGGGTTATCACTAGTCCGACCAGACAGGCTGGGCCTCGCCATCACATTGGGAAACCACAACACAACTATACACTTATAAAAATTCATACGTTTCTTATGAAAATTTATATACATGTTACTCACGTAAAGTGCATGCTTATACAAATTGTAGTTATACTACAGAAGGTACATAAGTCCATAGAGAGCCCTCGTGATAAGTCCATGGAACAAAAAAAGGCGCACTCCCCGACCATCGGGGTTCATCGTTGCAGAATTCACAATGGCGTGTTGACCACTCTGCAAATTATGTGCGCGCATGCCACAGCGTGGCTGGAAGTGCAGTGATCTATTGCGTGCGTGCACTCTTTGGTAGCAGCACGGTCGACAGCGTGACCTTTAAAAGTGCATTCAGATCGCGTGAACTCCCAATAAAGATGTACTGTTTGCACATGCTGCATATAATCTTCATTTTCAGTAAGTTGTCAAATGTGTATGTCAATATTGATAACATAGCTTTGTAGTGTCATTAATGAAGATTACATTTAATGAGTTTGAGGTGACAAAAAATGATGTCAAGTATCAAAACTCAAAGCTATCGTAAAGCGATCGCTGAGCTTGCTTTGTTGTGTTGTGGGCTGCTCCGATACAGCTCTGTCGCTTTTTATACAGCGACTGGGCTGTGTATAGTTAGTTATCACAACCAAGCAAACTGAGGTGAAAGCCGAGCAGTTTTTCCTGAAAATCTTAAATTTATACACACTTATGGAATACGTGTGTGGTAATATCAGCATCACTGTCACCCATGTGATGTCTTTTATGTGCTTTAGGTATTTCTATATGATACTGGAGCGCAGGGCGGCGAGGTGCGGCCCCTTCCTTAGTGCACAACTATTCTGCATCATTCGTGTTTGAAGATGATAGCTGCAAATTTCCAGATCGATCATTGAACTTTGTCTCTAGTTCCACTAGAATCTTTAGCATTTTTCCTTTATGTGAGTGGGATTTCATACTAAATTGTTAGAATTTCAGTGATGTAGAGCTAATGTTAGTGTGATCTAAAGTTAGAACTAACGTTAGAAGTCTCAATTCTAAACATGCATAAAATTCAAACATTAATTTATTGTAGATCTAGACAATAGACGTCTAGAGTCTATGACTGTAGATACCGAGGTGCGGGTCACTCACAAAGTACAGTCAGTAGGTCGCCCTACGGCCTACTCTAGATCTAGTACTAGACTAGATCTAGATCCTCTACAGTTAGTATGGTAAGTCATACCAAGATTAGAAAGAGAGATCCGTCTGTCCGGAGGAGTCTTTTATTTTATTTTATTACATTTTCTATATAATATCTTATTTTCATTTTTTCTATTTTTATTTTCATTTTTTTTTTACGTTATCGCTTTCCGTGAAGCCAGACGCAGTCGCGGAACATGATAAGTTACGTTAGCCTAACGCTAATGTCAGAATAGAATCTAACGTTAGAGTAGAATCTGTCCCCGACGACCAGATACAGACCGATCTTTCAGTCAAACTAACAGTTACAGTACTAGACGAGGCCTAGCCCTAGGTTAAAATATTAGTAGATCTAACGTTAGGCCTAAAGTAGGCACCTACACTAGACGTGATCGTGACATCTCTAACATTAACTAGTAAATTTATTGTCATTGTAGTAACACCTTTTAAAGGGGCATAGTCCCGGTAGTGTAGAGGGCACTGTTGATGATACTGCTGATCACCATTAAGCATTGATACGAAGATTACCGAAGTTGAGCTGTCATCAAGAGTAAAGTGCGTAGGTGTTGCTAAGTATAAAACGTTGCCTTCATTGTCTTCTCTGTGCATCGCGCAGTCTGTAGTAATGCCAGGGTGCGTGCATATGTGCTTGTTGATATAACATCACAAAAGAAATTTGCTAAAGCTGTCATCTCCTCTGCCGAATCATGACATGAGCCGAACTGTGATCGGACCACTGACTACAGACAGTGGATTGGACTTCTTCGGACTCGGGGAAGTGGGCCAAAGCGTAAGCGCTAAAGTCTAGCTAGTGTAGTAAAGAGGAGTAGTCGATAGTGTACAATTGTAGGTCTCTATTGAGTATAGGAAACTCGCGCCATGCATTTGACTAAAAGTACACCGGGACCATGCACCTTTAATAAAGTCTAACACGTTAGAATCTACAACATGCAGAAACATGCCCAGGCCGGCATGGCATTCATGCGTCATGCCTTACTCATGTCATGGCATTCATGAATCATGGTTTAATTCTCAGAAAGAGGAGTGAGACTGCCTGCACGCACCTTGTCCTTGAATAGATCTAACGTTATAGGCCTAACACTAAAGGCGGTGTCACACCTGTCCAGGCAAGCTACGCGGGCTTGTGGCTTGCGTGCATTCCGTGTGACTCGCGTGAGAGCTTTGAAACCGATCCATTTTCTGTTACGAGCGACTTACGGGGATTGCGAAGTACCTGCTTTGGAGTTGCCTGTGAGACCTGTGCTACCGGTAAGGGTTTCCTACTTGTGTTCTGCGCGTACCTCTACGGGCAACTCCAGTGACTCTTCCGGAACAAGTTTTGAGCATGCTCAAGGCCTTGTCATACCGTATCTGGGGAAGTTTTGCGGCTTGACTTGCGGGGAAACAAATTTGCTACCCGGAGCTCTCCGCAGTTGGCCCGAACTTGACAGTACCTAGCACTTATCTCGTCCTTAGTTGCCCGAAGGTGCGCACGCTAGTCCAATTTTCCCGCAGCAAAGTTTTTAGCATGACCAAAACTATTTCCGGATGAGTCGCGAGGATTGCCCGAAGAGTTCCACGCAGAACACCCGTAGGACAAGGGCCGTAGCCGCCGCAATTCACAGGCATTTGACCCACTTGAAGTAGGTAAGTTGCCCGCTGATCTATGCCTATGTGAAGGGAGTGCGTGCCATTTGTGGGCTCATTCTCTTCTTTGTCCTCTGTCCTCTGTGGCGTCGAGGACTACCTGGTCCCTTTCGGATAGGACTTCATCCGCCGAATGGACTTCAGCAGCAATTTGATGCATTTGCTGTTAATCTTCCGGGCTTTGTGGCTGTCCATCCACTGGACGTTCTCTGCCCTTGTGCACTTTCCGTCTACGGGGCATCTTCACTTCTTGAAAGCTAGTTGACAAATGATTGTTTGCCCATCCACTCGAACCAGCCTATTGTTCAGGCTAGCACTCACCTCGCAGGCGACTAGTACGCAGATAACACGCAGTTGAGGCGCAGGTACTTCGCAGAGCCTGTATGTCGCCCGTAACTGACATAAAAGAAGCTATCACGTGACACCCACGCGCCTAACATGCAGTTCAACGGAATACACGCGTTTATCATGTAATACCCACGCCAAACTCGCCCTAAACCTTGTCCGGCCGCAGAAATTATTCTGCGTGCTGAAAAATCCCCATACGCAATAAGCCCGCTTAGCTGGTGTGACAGGGCCTTTTTTGGCAGCGGGTAAATAGAGCCAGCGTGCGCACCTCCGGGTAACTACTTTTGAGATACATCCTAGGTAGGGTGGTACATCCTATTACCGGACGCTTTTTTTCGTGGCTTTGAATTCTGTACTCAGAGGATGAAATTTCGGCTAAAAATAACACTACAGGTACTTATTCACAGACTCCTGGAAATTACGAATTCAGCCAACTTATGTCAATTCTTCGTTCCAGTTTTTAGAAAATATGCTTCAAACGTTACCCCTCTTAAAATAGATGTTTTTTTGCGCGGTGCTAAATCGCATTGTATTACCGGACGTGATTTTCGTAATCGAGGTCTTTCGCACCTAGCAAGTTAGTCCTTGCACGAGAATCACAATTCATCCCCAAAATCACCGTACACATTCTCATCGAGTGGATGACAAAGAAAAAATCAGCAAATGAGGCTCAAATTTCGTATTTTACGGTAAAATGTCTGTCTCGAACATTTCGAACAGTTCACGCAATATAACCTTGTAAGAAAATCGACAACTGGTTATAGACTCTACTTCAGTTTACGTGCTTTGTCTATGGGAGTTGCACGCGCGGGTGATGAATTGCAGGCCCCTTTAGCGCACAACTATTCCGCATCATTCGCGTTTGAGGACGAATTTCCGATATCGATCAGTGAAATTTTGGTTCTATTGGAATCCTGTATGTGAGTGGGATTTCATAGAATTTCAGTCGTGAAATGTGATTCAAGTATGCATGAATATTATATACGAGGTGCGGGTCACTCAACTATAAATTTGAGGTAAAATGTGATTTTTTTCGTGTTTTCACATTTTTATGTGGTGTTTTTTTGCGATTTCGGTCCACACAAAGTTCTGTGAGGCTACTCTACGAAGTCTCGCGCGTACAGAATGTCATTAGTACGCAAACATGTGCGTGTCCGGTAATACCATGCGTCCGGTAATACCATGCTTGCCCCTAGTATACTTGGGTGACCCGCACCTCGTCATAGTTAATGTTTGCGCATATTTGAATCACATTTCGCCACTGAAATTCTTTGAAATCCAACTCACATACATGAAAAATGCTGAAAATTCCAGTGGAATCACAAGTTCACTGATCGATACCGAAAATTTGCAGCTATCGTCGTCAAACACGAATGATGCGAAAAAGTTGCGCGCTAAGGAAGGGGCCCGCAACTCGTCACCCGCGCTCCCATAGACAAAGCACGTAAAAGACGTGTGCGGGTGACCGTGATGCTCCCATAGACATACACGTAAAAGATGCGTGCGGGGACAGTGGTGATACCTATAACACGTATTCCGATTAAATTTCAGATTTTCGCGAAAAACTGTTCGGTTTTCACCACAATTTGCTTGGTTGTGGTAGCCCCGCCAAGTTTCAAGCGTGCTGAACACAGTCCCGGGCATAAATTATTGTTTAGTGCGCTTAAAACAATTTTAAGCGGGGTGACGGTATTCGGGCCCCTGACGAGGTGCGGGCACCTCACTATACTGTCATGTGCGGGTCATCTGCGGGGACCTCCGGATAGCAAAAATGTTCTTCGGAAGTCGCACGCAAGGCTGGTGTGACACTAGACAGAAAGATCCGTCTGTCCGGAGGACTCTTTTTATATTTTGCCATTAACGCTATCCTCCGTAGACAGACGGAAGGTTGCAGTACCCATTGCTGTGTGGATGTTCTTAACCACTGTCTCTATGGAAAATTGGGTGAGGTACCTCACCCTTCTCGATTGCGTCTAATTCACGGCCCTAGGTCAGCAAATTTAAGCTTGTATAGTGAAATTAGCTTTTTAAGAATACATTAAACTCACCAGATTAATGAATAATCCAAAATTTTAGTAGAATTTTCAACGTAAAACACAGCCTGTCGCGTCGTCACGTTCAAACTGCAGAAACATACAGTATGAATCTATTAGCCAATCACATGCCAGGTAGTTTAGGGTCTATACGTGTTTGTTTTACTAAAACACGTACCTCGCATGTGATTGGCTTACAGATTCAAAATCAGTTCGGGAAACCCACTCACAAGGGGGGCCCCTCCTTATAAGTAACCCGTCCCCCTTATAAGTAACCCCCGGGGCACCCCTTATAAGGAGTCTCCACGCTTTTTTGCAATGCAACGCGAAAATGAAAGGACTGCGGCAATTCGCTTGATTATGTCCATAAAGCTTCACAAGTTTCCTAGTTACTCACGAAATTTGAGCAAAATCGGTTTGAGGCATCATATCTAAAATCATGGATTTAAATGCGATGTCAAACTACCCATGCGAATGCTGAAATGCGAGCGATTACTGGCGTGAGTGTCGCCAGGCGCGGCGGCGCGGCAATGCTTGAGTGCAGACGTGGCGACTGAGTACGGAGACTTTCGTACTCAGTCGCCACGTCTGCACTCAAGCATTGCCGCGCCGCCGCGCCTGGCGACACTCACGCCAGTAATCGCTCGCATTTCAGCATTCGCATGGGTAGTTTGACATCGCATTTAAATCCATGATTTTAGATATGATGCCTCAAACCGATTTTGCTCAAATTTCGTGAGTAACTAGGAAACTTGTGAAGCTTTATGGACATAATCAAGCGAATTGCCGCAGTCCTTTCATTTTCGCGTTGCATTGCAAAAAAGCGTGGAGACTCCTCATAAGGGGTGCCCCGGGGGTTAGGGCCTACTTATAAGGGGGACGGGGTTACTTATATAGGGGGACGGGTTACTTATAAGGAGGGGCCCCCCTTGTGAGTGGGTTTCCCGAACTGAAATGGCGACTTACAGCTTGCGAACGGCGATGTTGCGATATCGATAAAATGTCTGCGTTATAACCGAGTTTATGTGAGTATTTCAATTGCACAATTGAGAAATTTATCCCAAATATTGCTGCATATAATGTGTCATGTCATGTCAAACTTGTTTGAATGTAAAAAAGCTGTCTGAAATTTGGTTTATCGTAACGTTTGATCTGTGCGCGACTGCTCCACACAGGAGCCGCAATCATTGACTTTGGTCTGTATACGGAGGGGATCCGTGAAGCCAGACGCAGTCTCCGCGGAACATTCCCCGACGGACAGATACAGACCGATCTTTCGGTCAAGTGTGACACGGCCTTATAGTGTACGTTAGACGTGATCTGGTGACATCTTAACCGCAGCAGCGACCCCATACGGACGCTACTGTGTTACAGCGCCCCGCGACGGGGTTAGTGACATCTCTAAATCTTGAATCTTGAAATGATAATCCCTGTAGCAGCTCATCGAAGCTAAACTGGGATGGGCTGTGCGATGACGACGTTGGCCGACGGTGCTTGAAGTGCTATTATGCAGATTTAACTATTTACAATAAAATGTCATGTGCGTGCAAATAAAAATCAGGCTGCCAGGCTTACAGCATTTTGGACCCTACGGGAGGCTGCAACCTTCTGATAATTGGTAGGGCAGCCTTCCGGAAGGTGTCAACAGTAGGTGCAGTGACAGCGTTGCTTGGTAGGTGGTTCCAGATCCATACAGTACGTGGATAGAAGGAATATTTGTATGGGTCAATTGAGGCATCTGGTATCATGTATTTGAGCTGGTGGTCATGTCTGCCAATGTAAGGGGCTGGAAAGATGGAGGGCGGAAACTAGTCTAACTAACGTTATTATTGTAATAACACCTTGGTCCTTGTTAAGACAATAATAGAATCTACAACATGCAGAACCATCATGGCGTTCATGGTTTAATTCTCAGAAAGATGAGTGAGACTGCAGTCTGCACGCACCAGGCCTTGACCTTGTCCTTGCGAACAACGTACCGAAAGGGTATCCTAAATGAATTTTAATTAGATCTAGACTAGTCTAGACCTAAGTTTATTTAGAAATCTAACTAAATTTACACTTGCGGTCTTGAGTGCTCTCGCTGGCTCCCAGCTCCAATGACGATAAAAAGACTTGCTAGACGTCTAGATTTCTGCTGCTGCTTTTCTTCCTAAAGCATCACTTGCATATTTACGATGAAAAGAAAGCCGAAAAGATCCTTTTTAGTCTGGAATTCTGCAAGCAGCACATATGAATACTAGCTATCTAGCTACGTACTGATCCTCTTTAGGCTCGGATCCCCACTGAAAACAATCCGGGAATTTACACAGCAGCTGATTCGTTCACATACCAACTCTCACGACATAACGACCAATCATAACAATACTCTTTTCTCGCGGAAGGAGCTCTCGCTAGGTTGTGTCCATTTGTCTTGCAAGTGCGCTCAGCATTGCATGCATGTAACCTACGAAAGATGATAGAGCGCCGCACAGCCGTACGGGGCGCTGTATTAAAGATGATACAGCGCCGCTGGGGCGCTGCACGGCGCTCTATTATCTTTGGCTGTATCATCTTTGGGCATACCCAACGAACGTTCATTTCACGTTCACCGGAGAGGAAACCCTTACAAATGTGGACATTTCTCGACGTAAGTATCAGTGGATAGCGGATGATTACTGTTTTCCGGTTGTGTGTTATATGCATTTGTACGTAAGTTTCAATAAACTATCATATTTGAATTTAAAACGTCTGTTTAATTCGGGTTTATTGTTGGATCCTGTCGTGTCATGTCGCACTAAACATACATTGACACAACACAACCTAACGTTACACTCACAGTGTAGTTTCCTAGGCTAACTAGATTCTAGACACTGGTGTATAGTGTACACAGCCATGGACAGCCCAGCGTCTGGTCGGGCCAAGTTTAGGCTAGCTAGGGCCACCGAACTAAAACATAGTGGAATGCGTGTTCACCCAGGAAATACGCAGCCACCAAAACTTGCTACCACCGCCATTTTGTTAGGTCAATTTTTCCTTATATGGAGTGCGGGCTGTGTCTCCGAAGCGCAAGACCATTCATGTACAAACGTGCATTGTTACGTCATAATCACCAGCCACTGGACGGCGTACTCTTGCTTGCGCGCGTACCAGTGGCCCAGTCTGACCGCGCCTAAGCGTGCACTCCATATAAGGAAAAATTGACCGAACAAGATGGCGACGCAACACGGTCTCGTGTATGTTGGGAATAGGGACACGCATTCCACTAGGGTTTCTAGAATATGTTTTAGTTCGGTGGCTCGGGCACGGTTGGCGTTACTGTATACTGCAGAATGCATGCAGACGCAGTTGTATCCTATTAACAGTAACACTATACACTAACACTAACAATTAGGCATAACGTTAGAAAACCTATAGAGGGTCTACAAATGATGCACAGGATAGAGTGCGTTAGTCATGTTAGTGGAGGCGTAAATTTATAGCGCACTCGAGGGTATTTAACGCTAGAGTAAAATATCCCGTTTGCGGCAGTTTAAGCATTGTTAAGGGTTTTTCCAACTTGTAAACAAATCAGGCAAATTATCCATTTCATATATCATAGACAAGATTATTCATTAACGAAATTGTTTTCATGAAAGAAATTTATCACTGACCAACGCAGTTTTCATGATTTACCAGGGCAAAACCTGGCACAATTTTTGCCGATTAAGGGCGATATGCGACGTAGTATTTCTGCTTGCGGCACGATGTACAATCCCTATGCAATACGCGCGTGCTCCGCGATCTTTAGCTGAACGCCTTCACATGTCTCGCGAACATTGCGTAAGCGCCAATTCCCATTGCGAAAGCACGTGAAAATAGCTGGCGCACATGCATTGGCCGCAAACAAGATCGCAATTCTGGCGGTGTTGTTGATGTCTTTCTCGTGTTTTTCTGAATTTTTTCGATGCTAACATCCACTTTCCAAACAAAAATGGCGGCCCACATCGGCTCGCGAAAGTTCTATTTTATGTGAGGATATGTTTTCAAAATCCATGAGCATCGGGAAAACGACAAAAAATCAAGTTTCTTGGACCATTATTTCTTAATTGTTATGTTAAGAAGTACCGAAAATTTTATTTTGGATGCGATATGTTGTCATTTAGGTGAGAAAATTTCACTTTCGTCAGAGATCGTGCCCATTTTATCGGTTGGTTTTTGTTGATTGTTAGTGTGTTAGTATATATGTAGTGTGCATGTAACAGTGCAATGCTGTGTTTAGCTGTATATTACCGTGTATGTTGTACCTGCCGCGAATGGCTGCACAGCCGCTTACTGACGCAGTTACTCTAGATCTACAATTGTGAAACATGCACGAGGCGAAGCCGAGTGCATGTCAGTCCGGGAAACCCGCTCATGAGGACCGCTCCCGCGTACGAGGACTGCCCCGCCTCATGAGGACCGCCCCCACGCCTCATGAGGCCTGGGGGGGAACGCCTCATGAAGCGGCCTCATCCGACTAGTCGGATCAGGCCGCTAGGTGCGGCAGTCTTGCATTGTGCGAACACGCTGGCGCCCATGTTTTGATGGGCGCTCTGCATCGGTTGATTAAAACTCGATTTTTGAAGAAAAAAAACAGACAGGATTTTTTCTTCTTTTCATCATGGATAGTGGACATGTGTGTGTAACAAAAAATCACCGTGCAAAGTTGCAACAATTTATACGTCAGATGTGAGATGAATAGAAGTGAATAGGGGGCCTCATGAGGCGTTTCCCCCCCCCCCCCCCCCCCCCCGGGCCTCATGAGGCGTGGGGGCGGTCCTTATGAGCGGGTTTCCCGGACTGATGTTGCACTACATTGTAAATACCTGAGAGTGAGCTGCATCTCCACTAATGCCACGAAATAATCCTGTGCATCATTTGTTTTATAAAATGGGTTGAAAATTCGAAAACTAACAGCATTTTTCAGCGTTTTTCACGTACCTTTGTGGGTCAAGACATCCGAAGATGTTCGCCCCAAACATTTACGCACGTCGCACTCGGAAATCCCGCACATATGATGGGGGATTGGGTTTCCGGACACTTAAGTTCCCGCATGAAAACTTACTTATTTTACATAGAATATGCACCCTTTACCTTAAAGACTTGGTATAGACTCCTCATATAGGCCTACTAGACAACATACTCTGAAAACGGCGTGAGAATTAACCTGCTAAATTGTTGGATTTGCCCTTCAAAGTGACTCCATGTACGCCTCTGGTCCCACAACGCTTGGTCTACTGTACTGTACGTATATGAGTATACGTACGCCACACATGTTATGCACAAGGGAAGAAAGGCCGGCCGGCCGGCAGCCCGAACTAGAAGTTGTTTACAGGATTGACAGCTCTACAGCGCGTATGCATACGCATGCAATTCAAAGGAGCCGCCGCGCGCACAGACGATCGGCAATAGGATTTAACACACAGTGCAATGGGACTAGAATAACCAAAGCACACGTGACTCATTTCAGTGCTTCCTATTGGCTACATTCTTGAACCCATTTTATAATAGTATTTGACATGCACTGGACTATTACGTTACGCACTGCTAGCTGCTACAGTACATGCTACACAATCTCATACTTTATGTCCCCACCTCAAACTCACCACAGCAAAAAAGTACCCTATCCTCGCGACATGATTGATTGTGAGAAAGTAGTTCTGGCACGCACCACAATCTGCCACAGGGAGGAGGGGGGACCTAACAGTTAAAGTATGAGTATAATAAGAGCTATCAGGGTTAAATTTACTATAGCTATCAAGGTTGAATGCGCGGAACGCGCATCAGCTTGCTTTGTTGATGTGCTGGGGGGGGGGACCTAAAGTATGAGTATAGAGAGTTGAGGCTGTAGCTATCAAGGTTACTTAGCTATCAAGGTTAAATGCGCGGAACGCACATCAGCTTGCTTTGTTGATGTGACTGGGGGGTGGGGACCTAAAGTATGAGTATAATACAGTCCGGGAAACCCGCTCATCCGCTGATCCGAGCTGTCGGATCAGGCCGCTAGGTGCGGCAGTCTTGCATTGTGCGAACACGCTGGCGCCCGTGTTTTGATGGGCGCTCTGCATCGGTTGATTAAAACTCGATTTTTGAAAAAAAAACAGGATTTTTTCTTCTTTTCATCACGGATATTGGACATGTGTGTGTAACAAAAAATCACAGTGCAAAGTTGCGACAATTTATACGTCAGATGTGAGATGAATAAGAAGTGAATAGGGAGCCTCATGAGGCGGGGCAGTCCTCGTACGCGGGAGCGGTCCTCATGAGCGGGTTTCCCGGACTGTAATAAGAGAGTCGAGGTTGTAGCTATCGAGGTTACTTAGCTATCAATAGGGTGTCTGGTAGATTTTTGCAACTGGAGAAATACACGTCATTTCACACAAAAACATGTCCATGATGTCCATAGTTAACATAATACATAATGTGCAAAATTTCTCACCATAATCATAAATAACGGTGAAGTTATGAGCAAATAAAAACAGGGTATTTTTCATCCTCACGCTGTTATAACCTTGGCGAAAAAGTGGGTCGCGAGTGTAATGAAAATTCACTGTCAAGCGCACTCCAGTGGGCAGTGCTATTCACTGCGTTTATCACATTCAAAGCGCGCGTGTTTCTAAGGTTAAGCGCGCATCCTTGTCAACTACACCTACCCAGCTAGCTGCGAGGCCCGCTTCGATCCCGCGGCACGCACTTGCACTCGCACGCGCTGGTTTTCTCTGTGATGTCATAATATATATCGTGTATATGCATGCCAGCATGCAATACATGCATGGTACTGCATGCACTTAGGTTGAATACTAGCAGCTGGGCAAATACAACACGGAAAGTGAGCAACCGAGGTCACATACAGAAAAATATTCTTGGTCCGGAGGAATTTTTACTCATTTTTTGACATTCACGGTTCTCTTCCATGAGAAAGGATTCCGTGAAGCTAGACGTACAGTGTGGTCTCCGCGGAACATATTTCTGGCCACAGACCGATTTGTACACGGGTTTACGAGACCGATGACCCAGTATGCAGTACGTATATAAATGTAGGTCTAACAGCGCGGCGGAGTAATAGCGCAAACAGTAGTCAGTGGTGCATGTGTCTACAGATTACGTGGAGACGCGCACATGTACTCATGTTACGTACCGGCGGTGCGCTGTTCAGTTTGATAGCTAAGCTCGACTCTCTTATTATACTCATACTTTAAGTCCCCCCCCCCCCCCCCCCCCCGCAATCGGTGGTGCGGTAATCAGCACGTATAATTCATAAACCCCGTTTTCCCCTCTTTTTCAATTCAAGCCGAACTAACTGTCTTCCTATCAGCTATTAGCTATCAAGCTGAATTTGTATTAGGAAGACGATTAGTGCGGCTTGAATTGAAAAAACGGGGTTTATGAATATACGTGCTGATTACCGCACTACTATATATTACGGGGGGGGGGGGGGGGACCTAAAGTATGAGTATAATAAGAGAGTCAAGGCTGTAGCTATCGAGGTTTCTTAGCTATCAAGGTTAAAATGCGGCGTGCTTTGTTGATGTGACTGGGGGGTGGGGACATAAAGTATGAGTATAATAAGAGAGTTGACTTTAGCTATCAAGGTTAAATGCGCGGAACGCGCCATCGAGTTGTTGGTGCTACGCGATCAAAGGCCTAAAATCCCTAACTGACCCTGCAATGGCCGTTGCGTTTGTATGGCGATCAAGATGCGTTCTTTTAGGTGGCTGCGCGCCTCATCCAGACCACGCGCTTTTGTTTGGCTTGCGCCCTACAAACGCGGGTTTCATTGTCCTTTGGTGGGGGGGGGGGGGAGACCTAAAGTATGAGTATAATAAGTGAGACAAGGATAGCTATCAAGGTTAATAAGAGATTTAAAACAAATTAAAGCCATCAAGCTAAATTAGTATTAGGAAGATGGTTAGTGCGGCTTGAACTGAAAGACAGGGGGAAATAATATGAAATACGTGCTGATTATGACTACAAAGAATTTACAAGGGTGGGACATACAGTATGAGTATAATAAGAGAGGCGAGGATATAGCTATCAAGGTTTTAAAAATGATCGAGGGTCTCACAATTTTAAGAACGCAGTGATAAAAATGTAGTTCCGCGGATGAATATTACTATAGCGGAGGAATACGTTTGTGATGAGGACCAGCGACACTGTCTTATCTGAAATGGTAAGAAATTGTTACCTAGTTTGAGGTGGGGACATAAAGTATGAGAATGCCCTTCCAGTTTCACGTTACCACTCCCGCAGTGCCACTACGACTATATTATAATAGATAAATTTACTGGTGACAGTAATTATTTGACCAAAAGATCG
>NW_027273826.1:0-42054 GCF_040938485.1 Diadema antillarum | reverse complement strand
AAAAAAAAATTATGAGTGAGATTTTCATGACTCGCCATCGTTCGGCATTTCGGCGCGCGAATGTGCGCGCAAGCGAGGGGTGTAGGAGGGTTTTTTTTTTTCCCCTGTGGCCTTCCACGGTAGGGAGCTTTTTCAATTTTTAGCTCTTAATGGTGCGATCAGGTGCATACTGAAGTGATCATTTTTACTTATTTTGAAAGACGTAAGGGAAATATATCTTCAATTGCAACTATCACTTTAATCTGTTGAGCTATGCTCCTTATTATAGGCCCAAGATGCAGACTTGTCCAATGCGTGAGAAAAATGGGTGCCATGCGTGAGATCGTGAGACAGACCCTAAATGCTTGAGTCTCACGCAGAATGCGTGAGACTTGGTAGCTCTGCATTATACAAGACATAATTGTTTCTTACCCACAAAAACAAAATGAAACGCTTTTATCATCACATTGGATATCAATTGTAAGGGGATTGCTGTGTTTAATTTCATCAAGTATTTACATCCTTTTCCAAGGCACACTGCCTATAAACCATTAATACAGTTATCATTCTTATCATATAAATGACGTTGTGTATGGCGGACTAAATGTCGGCGGACTAAATGTCTGCGAATGTTAGGCGTGAGTAAACAGAAGAGGAACAAATGAATAACTAAAACATGTTGACTCCGATATATACAAAGTAGAAAACGAGCAAAAAAGAGTCACATTTTGTCAAGTGCATACTTTCTGCTTACTTACAGATTATAGACGCAACGCATCATATACATTATACTATGATGGAATCTGTGTGAAATCAAATTTGTTGTATAGTAATTTAATAATAAACACATATCCTACGTATCAAAACATTCAACTGTACAAACATAAAACACGGCGTGAAAATCATAACATATGTCATATTCACTCATCTGTGACATTGTGAATAAGCTTAAATCTTTGAAGCAATAACAATGATCAACATTAAATTCATATAGGTATTTCACTTGCATAATCACTTATTATCATCTAGAAAAACATGTTACATACTGTAAACCTAAAGTTGTTAAGTATATTGCGTACGCGATTTATCCGTCAGGATTAACTCCATGGCCCATGAGAATGGGCATGCATAAAGCGCGCAAAACTTAAATATAAGAAAAAAAAATACTTATTCTTTGTTTAAAGTGAATATAAGAACACATAAAGTAACATTGGAAAAGTAAATAATTAAAAATAACATAGACACACATATCAAAACAATCAATGTAGTACATTTTGAAAGAAAGACACACTCCCTTAAATATTACCACTGTTGCCGCTCTATCTCGCAGTGTTGAGTCGTGAAGCATGCACAATACGAGATTACAATATTTCCTTTGCACAACCGTGAACTATAACGAAATCAATTAATGAATGTCATATGTTACGAATTCCACTACTCACACTTATATGACATCCTGTTCCAAGAACACTCTTTACTTGTAAGACGGTAGGAAGTGCTCCTTTTAGGAGCATATCACAAAAGAAAATTGTTTTGTCATGGATATCTGGATGTCTTATACTGACAGGCAACAACAAATAGGCTAAACAGTTTAACTACAAAATGCGTATGTTGAACACTATTTGTAAAAACAGATTGCGGCATCTACAGAATGATGCACAGCGTGTGTTATCAGTAATACTTCACTACACAAATGCTCAATGGCATTATGCAATCCAATGAGGTCTGTTGGAAGAGGAATAGCCAATCCAGTTCTGATAATACGACTTCCGTCATAATCATTATCAACATATCATTCAAAATTCATTCTACTAACATGACTACAGAAAGAGCAAGGAAAGTACGGTTGATAAATAAACATGTTCTACATAACATGAATGTGAACCCTTGATGTTTCAAGCAGATTTTTTTATTTACATCGTATGCGAACGACTAATAATCTCGATCAAGCACGTCTTGAAAACAATTTATTTTTGTCATTGTATTACTTCATGGCAAAAAATCTGAGGAATTCCAAGCAATTGTTGACTGTAATTTTTACAACCTGTTTGGAAGGGCAGGCACATTTCATTGACATTTCATTGTCAGTATTTTTACATGTACGTGTTTTTCATTCATTTAGTCATTGACATAGTACACCAACTGTACAATCTCACATAGTTTTGTTTTTGTTTTTTGTTCGATTTGTTTATTTTTCTTTTTACATAAGAATCGCACCTGACTATACTGTCATACTAGCGAAACATTTTCTTTATCAAGTCTTGAACTGTACAAAATTGAATAAACAAACTACATTCGTAAATACATACAAGACATATTGTATTTCTTCAAAAAAAAATTAAACGCTTTCACTATTCCCTGCAAGGTGATTGCTGTATTAAATTTCATCAAATATGTCCATCCTTTTCCAAGGCACATTGCTGCACCGTTAACACATTTATAATTCCTATCATAAGTATAGGCGTGTATAAGTCATGCTGATCAAATGTCTGCAAATGAATAAAACGTATTGACTCCGATATCTAAAAAAAATAGATAGAGTCACATTTGTGACCCTGCACCTCAAAACAAACAAAAAGTCGCCAGACATGATTTTTTAGTTAAGACCATAATCTGAAAGAGCAGACTTTAAGCTTTAAAATGATGTATAACTCAAATCAAATGGACTCTCCTAACCTATCTAAATATTGGAAAGAAAGCACAAACTCAGAAAAAAGTGTGAACTGAGAAAAGAGGCTCTGAAGTACAGTGTCTATTCAAGCGCTTAATCTTTATCAAACCGTGCTGGCTGTGCGATGAATGGGACAAAAAACGGGAAGTAAACCACCAGAGTAACAGCAATGAAGGGATTATCAAATTAAACTGAAATTTAGCATGTCTTATTAACACATTCTGTCCATAATTAATGCAAACTTTCAAAGCAGTAGCACTATCCTTTCAAAAGCTATTAGAGTTGAAAGTGAAGAGTGTGGACAAGGTTTTTCAGAAATGAAAAAGAGATTCTAAAGACACACCTAATCACACTATTCTACAAAAAATGTTCGAGATAAGCTGCTAAAAAACACACTTTCCTGCCCGTTTTATGATACCAAATTTTAGCATAATGTAAAAGTAGACCCGCTCTTTCAGAAAGTATGAAAAAGTCAAGTGCGGCTAGGTTGACCCATTTCACATATTTTCAGTCCTCACGCAAAATCAGTGTGTGCAACTTTATGTTCGTTTTGAGGTGCACGGTCACATTTAGTCAAATACAAATGAATTTAGTCACATTCTGCTTATCTACAGATAGACACAACGTATCATACATAAATCATAGTGGAATCTGTGTGAAGTGAAATTTGTTTTATAGGAATTAAATTATGAAAACATGCGTACCAAAACATTCAACTGTACAAACATACAACGCGGAGTGACAATCATGTGTCATAAACATTCACTTTGTGACATTGTGAATAAACTCAATCTTTGAAGAAATAACAACGTTCAGCATAGATTTCATACAGGAATTCTGTTTGTATAGTCACTTATCATCATCTATATATATACAATAACATGTAATATGCTGTAAAGATAAAGTTATCAAGCACATCATAAGTGTATGCGAGTTTGTGCCGTAGTGATCTCCACGGCCAATGAGAGTTAGCATGCATAATAATAAGCAGGCGAAACTTAAATAAAAGAAAAATAAATACTTATCCTTTGTAACATAATTATTAATTGTGAATCCAAAAAATAACACAGAACAGTCATATTTTGTTGTAAATAACAGGCAATACTCTCACGTAATGTCGCACAAAATGATCTTATGGTTAACGGTCTGTGATGATCAAAACGTATATTTTGAAGTGATAACAAGATAGCATATACAGATGTGAGTTTCTTCAGCTTGTCTCCCTCTACAAATTAAATTTTTAAAGATTGCAACTGCTTATCTGTAAATTAACAAACATGTCGGAAAAAAAAGGAACCAGAGGGACTCGAACCTGTCATCTACTGCCTTCCGGGCAGCGACACTGCCACCAGGCTGTCCCTGGTTGCCGGCAGTGATATGATGAACATGGAACAAATACCCAAGCTCCGAGATTCCGACATTGTCATGTTAAGTCGTCCAAGGCGGACAAGGCATAGGATAAATGAAAGAAAGATATTATTCAGAGGGGTGAAGGTTCAGGTGTGAGTTTCTTCAGTTTGTCTCCCTAGGTCTTAACAAATTTAATTTGTAGAGGGAGACAAACTAAAGAAACTCACCCCTGAATCTTCACTCCTCTGAATAATATCCTTCTTTCAAGATAGCATAAGATTATAATTCATATAAGTATACTCAACAACATAGGCAACATGTAGAGACACATGCCTGTGTCTCTAATTACTCATTCACATCGTTAAAAATGTACCATGACACGAGTTATATAATCAATGCATACAGAAAAGGGAATCATTGGTTTTCCCGAACTGTATGGATTTGTAGTTGTGGCCTATGCCACACTGTTACATGCTACACTGTTACCAAGACTAGCTTAAAAGAAAGACAGACAGACAACCAAACAAAAAACAAACAAATGTTGGTAATTGTCTACTACAATCCGTATGGTCCATAATAATTGGCGAATGCTAAAACCGACAATGGCGGTGTACTGACCACTCTTTATACCACGCAAAAACTCTATTGTCAGTCATGCATACTTTCACTAAACTTCATTATTGAGAATGTACAACCACACACATTTTCTCTTCAAGTAAATACCGTGAGCAAGTGTCATACTTATGAAACATTCAATTTTTTATCATGTTGCACTGTGTACAACAGATACATGACACTCCTATATTTCATTGTTATTTCTTTGCTGGACCCTTTTGTTTTTTTTTTCAGTACACAAGAAAAAGCTAAAATGACCTTTTATTAAATTTATCAAGTGTTTTACCCATTTTCGAAGAGACATGCATAATTTTCAAGCAGTTATAAATCTTGTTATGTGAATGTGTTTTAAATAGTCATGGACAAACAGAGGAAATATCCTCATCAGTTGAAAAGAGAAAGGAAAAGTCACATTTTCAGAAAAACTGTATGTATTGATTGTACTTTCCACTCGTCTACAATTTTCATACCACTGCATATTTTTATAATCATCCCAATTTGTAAACATGACGTTCCTATGAAAAATAGTCTAATGTACAAACTTAAAAGTGGTATGGACAAAATATTTCTTTCAGTATACATGGTACCATGCAAACATTTTTTTTTTCCAGGAAACAACACTAGTAATTATACACATTGAGCCTGTGTGAAGTTTTGCAAGTGAAACATTGCTACCGTTGTCTGGATACAGCTGTTTGAATATTAATAATTTAAAGGGATATTCCAGACGATTTTCATAATTTCACATCATGTAGCACATAAATCGACAACTCCATGTATAGGTTTGTGGAATTCATTGTGGTTCTTGAGCAGAGAAACAATACTTTGAAAAATCTTAAACAAGTTACACTGAATAAGGATAATGACATAGGAGGTTCACATATTTCAGAAATGTAGCAGTGTAATTTGATAACAATACCGCTTGCTTGCAAGTTCACCTGTGGTATAATCTATGCATGCCCTCTTCTTTTGTTCTGCTTCATTGAGCCCCAACTCCTGCATTCGTATGGTGACTCTGCCATGTCATCATCCTTGTTCATTGCAATTTGTTCTAAATTTTGAAAATATTCTTATTCTTCATCCCAATTATCACACATTTTGAAACTCTGTCCTCAGTATAACTAATTTATAGTTGTTCAAATGTAAAAATCTGAAAATCATCCGGAGGTCTCCTTTAAACATTCAGCTATCAAGTATCTATGAATTTAGAAATTGTGCCTTTCTTATTAAGTGCTTAATATAAGCCTTGGAAAAAAGGGATCATCATTGATTCAAGCAAAACTGAACGAAAGAAGAGAAAGCAAGAAGAAAGAGAGAGAGAGAGAGAGAGAGAGAGAGAGAGAGAGAGAGAGAGAACAATATTACCCATTGTTCACAGCGTAAAGAGTCATGCAAGAAGTGTGACAGTTCATCCACAGTGAACATTAACTTTCATGTAGGAGTGTTCGCATCAATTGTAAAGCCAATCGAAGTCGGTCGGAGCTCAAATCCACGGTACAATAATGATAACGAGACGTCTCAAATATTCGTTGAGATTGTGGACGTGCGACGAGCACAGACAAACTGTTTCTACTTCACCATAAAAGTGGGGAAAATAATTCGGTATCATGATTATTATCCACGTCATATTCATGTAACATGAGCGTTATGTCAAGAAACGTAAAGACACTAGGCCAGTTTGCATAAAAGTTTATATCAAACATAAGTCAGATAACCAAACATAAGTCACTCAATGCTCAATTCTGATCGGCTGATACCCGACTTATGTTTGATTTTTCTGAGTTATATTTGATTCATCTTTTTATGCAACAGGGCCCTGGGTTTCAACTTACACGTGTAAATTTCATAATCATCCTATAGTCTACCTACACAACTTAATACCGGAGGCATTATGGCAGAGAAAATTATCTTGATACGCACAGGCACCCGCTCATATTCACCAATGCTGCGAGGTTCTACTATTCATGATCGAATCATATGCGAAACAATTGCCACACAAAATAACAGTTTGTGACTGGGTTATATCAATAAATCACTTATTCGGTTTGTAACGACTAATTCGGTCGAACGTAAGGATTTCATGATCCCATCATAAAGAGATAGATATCAACGGTGAGTAAGGTTTCTTTGCAATCACACTTTAATTGCATACACAACAGCCCCGTGATCTAATCACGCTGGTAACTATGTAGCGAAGCCGAGAAATGTCTCGACAAAGTCAGTGCTCCTTCATCCATACAGTAGACTAGAGCAGTATTTCACATTCAAAGGAGACATGTAGAAGAGGCAAACGTATTCGTCGAGGATGCAATTTCAAAATGGCGCACACCCTCTACCCATCAGGCAAACCCTGCTATAAAGTATACACGAAGACTATCCATGGACGACAAGTTGATGTAGAAAAGAAAATGTGGTTCAAGTGCTACACTGCACTTTTTCTTACAAAATTGATAAATTACAGGTTTTGCAATTTGTTTGTCAGATTGCAACGCTGTATACACAGATAGACTTCCCATACTTCGGGGAGAAATAATTTTCATCCTCCTCAGATAAGCCATCGGAGAGGTCTTATAGCTTTTACATAATTGCAGTCTTTTCATATTGGCTTAAATAAATGTCAAAAGAACGTTATTCAAAGGTATGGATATGAAACTCGGACGGGTACATACATGTAAGAGAGGAGGCTAATGTTCTTGTAGTAATTATTACTGATGAAATATCACGGTTCTCTCTCAATTGTTGTGTTCTCTCTCTTCCAGATACAACTCTCATGTGAGTAGGTTTTTGTACGTTTTTCAGTTGTAGTTATCCGTATCCCAAGCTAGACATCTCCACAATTTCTTTTCGACGTTTCATGCTCTTTCGTTCGATTTGTGTATGCTTCAGTATCCTGAGATTCGTTGTTATCATCGTCAATCACGCGGTGCTTGTGTTTCAATACCTTTCAGTCACTCTCACGTTCTCGTTCCGTATCTCAAATTCCTTCTCCTTCTTTTCCTCTGGATTAGTCTTGGCTCAATATCCAGTGGGTTAGAATCACATTATCTGTCAGTGGAGGCTGCCATCACAAAGTATATGTCTTCCTGTGCATTATCTTACATTCTCGCCTTCTTCCCTGCGCTTTTCTTCACGTTTGTCCCCCCCCCCCCCCCCTCCTGGTTCATCTCCGAACTCCCAAGTTCTTTGCCACCATTCTCTATAACTCTGGACTAATACTATAGTTCTACTCTGACGGGTCCACTTCGTGTTCAGGCTCTTCCAGCTCCCCTTCTTGTTTTATGGTATTTTGCCTTTCCTGGTCCTCTCCAGATGCCTTTCCCCAGAGCACATGATCTTCCCTGCTCATGTCAGGTTCAGACGAAGCAGATGGACTTTCTTGCCCAGAGCCATGCCCTTCTTCGCGCCTTCTTTTACATTCTGGGCTGCTGCTATCACTGTGTCTCTGCGTTATCGATTGAGAATGGTGAGAGATAGTAGTATGATCATATTCATGGAAAACAGTTGAGAGAGTAATTATGGCATTGTGTACTATGAATAAATTTAGGATCCATTACTGTTTATACGTCTACAAGAAACATTTCAGATTGTGACAAAAATATCACAGACCTCTGTACACATTTTTGAGAAATTGTTCACAAATCAATCACTGTGTTGCAGTGCGAACTAGGCCAAAGCTCGGAGTACATGATAAGCAGGACTCCTGATCACGGAGCATGCTCATTAATAATTCATACAGAAAAGCCGGGGAACGGTGGCGGTGGCTTGTTAAGTCTCTCTCAGAGACTACGAACTTTCGTGTTTTTTCTCCTTGCTATTCTAACACTCCGACATTTTTACCCGGAACACCCCTATCCCGACATTTTCAACATTTTCCGACAATCTGTAGATGAAACGGGAAGAGAATAAGATGTGGATGTTAGCCTTTTCCGCTAACATCATGATCATGATAATCATGATGGCTGTGATTTTGATGCGTTTCATGCTCAAAGCTCTCATGTCAGGAACGAATATAATTGTCAGTGAAAGACCGACTGCTCGCAAATGTAAGTCTTTAAGTGAATTAAAAAGAAATAAGAAAGTCACAACATAAGTGGCAAATAGTGTATATTACCGTTATTACCTTTATCAGGGAGGTGTAACCGATACATTTAATTCTTTTTTTATGTTGGTCCTATAACAAGCTGGTAAATACATTATGATATAAATGAAGACTTATTACTATTTCTATTCATTTTCCTATTACCTAGAATCTATTTCCTCATCCTTATTTTGAAACCCTACAAATCCCACAGATATAATCAATATTACGAAAAAATTGAATTCCAACAGGGCAAGTAGCTGTGATAGAATAAGCACATTAGTACTTAAATCATATATCAAATTGCTGATCCACTTACTCACATATTCAATCTTTCCATATTGTCTGGAAAATGTCCCAACTCTTTAAAAATTGCAAAGGTAAACCCAGTGTTTAAAGGGTGTGTACAGTTCTGGTCGAGGTGAAGATTTAGCTTTTATCGCTTTGCGAGATATTCAGAAACCACTCTTTGAGATGTCAAAGAGCATGCAGTTCTGAGGGGTATCAAAAGTTTATTCGACGAAAATCGGTTCTGAAATGGCTGAGATATTCAAAAACAAGGTGAGACAAAGAGATCCTAATAAAGTTGTGGCATGTCGCCTTTTATCATTAACACTTTTTCGGATATCTCAGCCATTTGAAAACCAATTTTCATCAAATAAACGTTGAATCCTTCATAAAATTACATGCTCTTTCATATTTCATAAGAGGCTTTTCATTATCTCACTTAGGAATGTTCAAAACATAAATCCCTACCTCAACCAGTACTGTACAGTCCCTTTATCAATAGGGGGAAGATGTGGAAGGTAGATTTCCCCTCCAAGTCGACGGAGCTTTTGTGCTAAAGCGACCTGAAGCACACTTTTTGTGGAAAATTCGGAAATTGTCATTCCCCAAAGTGCACTTATAGTCTATAGAGAGGGCCAAGCAACGGGAGGGGGGGGGGGGGGGGGGGTGTGGCAAGATACGTCTCCCATATTCGAGGGAGCTTTTTTTTTTTAGTTTTAGAACTGAAATTCAACAATCCGGTGCACACTTTTGTTGGAATATCTGAAAAATTTGTCAATCAGAGAAGGTTGGATGGGATAAGTCCTATGCCCCTTCCTGAACGAGGGAGATTCTGTATTTTCTTATTCCATTTAAACGTTTTTGTGCACACATTTTGTGGCATAGCCATAGCCACAGTCTACTTGTATGCATGGGGACGGGGGGGGGGGGGGGGGGGGAGGCGAGCAGGGAGAAAGAGTGGGCGAGTGCTATCACCACCCTTCCTGCACGAGGGAGAGTTTGCCTTTTTAAAGTTGAAATTGAGATATCTCGTATACGCATATTTAATGAAATATTCGGGAAAGAAAAAAAAAACACACACACACTGATCTGTTATGGGGGAAGTGAACGAGGAAGGGAGTGATTCAAAGGGGATATTCCCCTTGTACATGAAGGAACTTTCTATTTTTCGGAATATAAGTGATAAGATTTTGAAGTACGGTCTCTGTCATAAAGTACAAAATAATACCTTTTAAATGATATATTGGTCACTATATAATAACATACATATGTTGAAGCTATGGTCAAAAGAAGCAAACATTTTGTTATTATTCTCTTTATTTTGTGATCTTTAATCGCAAATATCTCCGCTTGGGAATATGGACTTATCGGTTTTTGCGAACAAAGCTCTTCATATTTGATTCTAACACCTTTTACACCACTGTTCAGTGGATTTATGGTATATGCGGTAAACTTAGTTCTCCACTGTGGTACACGTGTACAACTCTAAACAAATGACGAAAGGCTTTCTTCGAACTGCAAAATCGACAAGATATGTATACTTATCGAAAGGAAAAAAAAAAAAGAAATAGTGACATTCTGGCATTGCGACAACAAAAATTGTATAGACACTGTAATTATATTAACAGAGAATGGGGCGAATGAGGTGATTGCTGGGGCCCGTTGCATAAAACTCCAACCGGATTTTTTTCCGGTTGAAATCACAAAATTCTGGTTGGAAGCTCCCAACCAGAGTTTTTATGCAACGGATTTTACATTCTTAGGTTAGCAACCTTAAAAAATTCAGGTTGGGCAAATCCCAACCTGAATTCTTTAAGGTTGCTAAAAAAGTTTTATGCAACGGGACCCTGGTTCAAGGGAAAGAGCCCAGCAGGCGCGCGATACAAGGAGATTTTTAAGATAGGAAAACTTGAAAACGTTTATTGAATAATTTGATGTAAGAACTCTAGGGGAGGGGCATTTTAAAACAATGCAATTAATCTATTCAGTTATTAGTTATAAAGGTCAGATAACGTGATATAATGTACTTTTTCATGTTTGTTTTCAAAGAAAAAAAGAAGAGGAGACGTGCATGCTTCAAATTTGTTCGGGCAGAGGATTCCATATATCAAGTCCATAGTTGAAGTATGATATCTGGTCTATTATAGCTGAGAATCTAACCATATTATTGTAATGCAAAGTTAAAATATATATATATACTGGAGACACATGATACTTTCCTTTCACATTGTTTCACATATCTCTCCGTTTTAAAATCTAGTGTAATGTCCAAAGATATATCAGATATCAATTCAACAGAGAGAGAGAGAGAGGGAGAGAGAAAGGGAGAGAGAGAGAGGGATGGAGTGGAAGAAAGTTAGAGAGAAATAACGTGTATGTTCTGACGATCGCACAACTCGGCGTATTAGAGTAATGCATTTCATAGAGGGATTCACTTTCGTAAAAACCCATGCAATTATTTATCTAGTTTATTTTAAACTGCCTTTTCTCCAATGATTCTTATAGATTTACGTTAATACACATCGCAATCTGTGCTGTTATGGGACATCTATTAGTAGGCTGTAAGTTGAATGAGATCTTATTCTTTAATTTCAACTGCGCCATCAGCGTTCAAAAACGATTTACTTTTTATGACCCTGACAACAAGGTTACATCGGTCAAGAAAATGGCAGCTCTTATAAAGGGTGCTTCAGCATGTTTTCCATTTTTGTGTGCCTTGACTCTGATAAAATTAGGCTGGGAGCCCGAGCAGGGTCACGACTACTTCAGAAAAGGGTAAGAGTGACATTGTTTTCTTGTCTTAAGTCCCATTTCCTGCAGAACCGTTTGGGACACGACGCTGTTCGGAACATGACTCATCTCGCTGTAAATAGTATGATGTGAAGTATTATATTTTTACAGCGTCACTGCTGCTCGGTAGAGAGTAGCGTCAAATGTTGAAACTATGATTGTCGAAAGAGCATGACGGGGACTGACCTTTTACCGACCAGTGATATCATTTTTTTTAAGATAATGATAATCCAACAAGTTCATTATAAAGCACAATTTCATGGTTTCCTGGTTAATTTTGTTTATCGATAAAGTTTATTATTCAATGTTGAAGGAATTGTATAATATTGGATTAGGTGATAATTCAGCATTTTGCGACATATTAAGAAACCACTGTATAGCAAAATGTTTTAAAGTTTACAATGCTACTAAGAATTCAAACTTTATTTAATGAAAATTATTCTGAAATGGCTGAGATGTTCAGAAACAGAGTAAAACAATCCTTAAAGGTTGGTCCCACTTTTTATTACGATTACGTCTGGCGTGATTTGCTAAATTTCCATGTGTAATTGCTTACGTTCCATGTTTGGTCAACAGGAGAGAAGCATATCCATGGTTCCACATCTATATCTTTCCTCCCTACGTTGTCGCTCTGACCGTTTTCGGGACCGTGGCGCTATGTTACAGCTCGAGGCGCTCCCAGATTGCCATTGTTACAGCCATTCTTATGACTGTCAAGACCATATACACGGCTGTCACACAGAGCCAGCACAGTTCGTCTAATAAATGGATGGTGGTAGATAGTGATCCTTAATGCCTTCGTCCTCTTCTGTATCTTCTTCTACTTCTTCTTATTCCGTCGAAGTACATTGCCTAAATCATTGTCGTGCATCTAAACCTATGCATATACGTTGTAGCAATCACTTAAAGAAATGCCTTTGTAGACAGATGATCGCGATAGACAGGAACTTAGGCATGGCTTTAACATGTCGTTTTTATCAAAAACAAAACAAAACGAAAAGAAACAAAACAGGGTAACTGTGACAAAATAATAGATGGATCGTACAATATAGCAGCTGATATGTTTTTCAAGAAACATACAAATAAACGATTGCATGAAAAAAAGGTGTAGATTCTGTACACAATGTTGTTGCATGCGTAAATGATTCCCTTTGAAGCTCGGCAATCGTATGGTAATCTTATATTGCTGTGAGATTGTCAGTCTGCGGGGAATACCCATCACATGTTGTTGAATCATAATACGCTATGGCGCTGTGCGTGTTTGTGACAATAAACCAAGTCCCGTAAATATAAGTATTGGTAAATCTCCTAGTACATCGTATGAATATGGATAGAATTCAGAACAAGACTAATGATAAGTGATTATTTGCATTATAACGCCAACACAAATATCGAAAATACGCTTTCTGCATTCAATCTAACTTTGATTTAAAAAAAAAAATACCCTACTCACGGCAATTCGATGTTTGTAAGAGCGAAAGAAAGAGCACTGGATTCATACGTTCTATCAGTGCCGGTGATACGACATTTTTACTCATGGAACAGTATTGTTCCGGTCTTATTTTCCCCCAAGGACTTAGGGTTCGGGATTGTGTTGTAAGTAGTGTTTTAGGTTTGGTTTAATGTGAGGATTACTATTATGGTTAGGGTTATTATGTGTTTGTGTGTTTTTAATTCATATTTGGCTTTAGTCATGTTAGTATCCTACCAATATTTCATACGAGCAACTGTCGCAGGAGCAAATGTCGTGGAATCATTAAGTGCTCTGTGGCACGACCCCTTAAGGGGAGAAAATACGGGTGCTGTTCGTTATTCCGAAGGTTCGCTATTCCGAAGGTTCGTTTTTCCGAAGGGTCGTTAATCCGAAACACGCAAATTCCCCATACCTACAGGTTCGTAAATCCGAAAATGAAAAAGGGTTCGTTAATCCGAAAATATGTGACGTTATTCCGAAGGTTCGTTATTCCGAAGATTTTTTAACCCGAAAATGAAATTCGGAACCATGAACCTTCGGAATAACGAATCTTAGGAATAAAGAGCCTTCGGAATAACGACCCTTCGGAATAACGAGCTGTAAAAACTCTGCTGTAAATCCTGAAAGCATTCTCAGATCAACCATAAACGTGGGACACTCTGACCTTCATAATATTATAACGAATGTTGCTCCTGTTGACTATATCAAAATCATGTTAGACTATAGTTATGGTATTTGATGACCACAACAATAAGAAATCAGTAACAATGCGATGCCATTCGGAAAAAAATAGTATTCATTTATCTATTTATTTGTCTTCTTTTGTTTTGTTTGTTTTTTGTTTTGTTTGTTTGTTGTTGTTGTTGTGGGTTTTTTTTTTTGGGGGGGGGGGGGTACGAATGGTCCCTATTACCAATGTAAGTGTCATAAACCATTCCTTCACCAGAGTCAATGCTTAAATCAAAGAAACAAAAACGGTAATGGGGCTTGAAATTAAAAGACTGATTAATACTGCCATTTCCCCCTAATCGTAAACAAGCACTTCTTTTTCGTCAAAAAAAAAAGTTTATCTATAATTGTATACATATGTGTGAATTCTTTTCAAATTACTACTTCATGAATTTGTATTCTTTTAACAAGAAATTTTAATTAATGCTGCTTACGCAATCTCAAGAATAGAGATTGACATTCACATGATGTTTGATATTGATGCTAGTTGTTGTCTTATGTCTTTGTTTGGTAATGGCAACTTCAAACCACATAGGGGTCAGGCTTGGTGAATGTTGTATAACTGTTCTCATTTAGATGCTGTGGTGTTGTATTGACGTTGACTGTGAACTTTGTGTCTCCGGTAGGTTAGGGTAGCTTTCCATGACGTTGGCGCCATTGGTGGGATCCTCATCATGGCAAAATGCGTGGCGGAGAATCCGAGCGGAAACTACTGGCTGTCGCTCTTGCAGTACACCAGGCGGGTCATAGAAAAATATTCAGTTCTCACCTGGCTCAGCCACATTGGGTAAATGTTCATTTTAGAGAAGTTAGCAAGCTTCACAACCATATCAGGGCAATTACCCCCTCAGGAGAACACCCCCCCTCCCCCCTCGACTAAATACCGGGTAGTGATGGGGTAATAGTAAAGAGTATAAGATTAAGCCTACAGTTGGGTATACAATGTGGACTAGAATTCGGGTAGGGTTAGGTTTAGGTTCAGGAGTAGCATCGTAGGTTTAATCTAGTGGACGGTCTTATGTTATTGTACAGGGGGTAATTTCCGTGGAACCTTCGCAATGTAGCAACATAGCTTCCATTCAAGTTATTTGTTTACATATGTTTAATTTGGAAAAGATGCAACAAGAACAGCAATAACAACAACTACAACATGCAAAAAGGTGTCAGGTTGCACCTCTAGACAAAAAAAAAAGTGCGCCTCACTTGATTTCTGTGTTGAATCTTTTTACAGAAAATTGAAATTCTCATTCCTGAAGTGACACTAGCTTCATCGAACTCCGTTGTTAGCAAACCACAAAAATAGATGATGAAAAATCAGAACATATTGAAAATTGTCTTCAAAAGCATAACGTTTCCTGTCCGTCCGTCCGTCCTTTCGTCCTTCAGTAACTGTCCATTTAATTTTGTGGACAGTGTTCCTTCAGAACCGTTAGTGGTATCCTAACGAAACTTGACGCAAAGCCTTTGTATAAAGGCCTATTATACTTCTGAGTCGGCAAAGAATTATTGTGCCTATCAACATTCGTGAAAACAGTTTACTGAGGAAAGGGGCTCCCAAGAAGGGGGTCCATAGGGTCTATCTAGTACTTAATCTTACCAAGTCGTACAAGATGTGCAATGAACAACAACAGCAACAATGAAAAGTTCGCCAGATTATGCTGAAATCTATTTCGTAATTATATATCCAAGCACGGGTTTTGTTTGGAACTTTACGTTTCCTGTATAAGTTGCGTCTGAAATTCGAACATCCCTTCAACCACAAAATGATTTTCCATTCACTGGGGAATGGGGAGGGGGAATGGTGGCGCACCTGGTGCCCTCTTTATTTCTTTTTATTTTTTGATAAAAGACATAAAAAAAGGAAAAATGAATGGGGACGCTTCACCGCCCCCTCCCCCCCCCCCCCCCACACACACACCTTCTTTCCGGAATTTATGGATCCGTTCTTATCAGGTTTAACAAAATGATATTGTATTGTTCAGTAATATTTTGGCATAATTCATTATGATTACTGAGTCGTATGTTGCTTTTACAAAAGTTTGCTGAAAGAAATGCAATGTGAAGCCTTGTACGGTAGGATTCAAGAAATTGAAAGTTTTAAGAATATTGATGAAATATATATATACATATATATATATATATAGATATATACCAAATAATGTGAAACAAGAAGTTGCAATTATGTTCTTAATGTCCTTAATTGAATTGATATGGATTGTCTCTGGTAGGCGAAAACTTGCTTTCGATACAGTGGAGATGATTTTAGACTGGATGAAACGAATCGGGCTCGATTTACTCTACCACTATGGAAAGAACCTCATTTAAAGATTCTGCAACTTCAGCGCCGTGCAGCTCTACACCGTGGATGAGGAGCGGCGCGCCTTTCTCGACGTATGGCCCAACCAGGTTGCCATGGGAACCCTAGGCATCTCCCTCCTCCTGGGTGGATTCCTCCTGCTCTCGGAGTGGCAGACGCGGTTGATCAGCGGGCTGGTCGCGGGGGCTCTCATCCTATACTTCATCACCATCGACTGTAACATTCATTACTGGCAATCTAGACTTCACGTCAAGTATTGGCAACAGATGAACATAATCTTGAAGAGTGCCTACGTTATTTTTACACTAATATCTATAGCGCTGGAGGGAATCTAGAAACAAGCAATAAGCCTGTTAAAGGAATGGAGTACTTTGATTGAGATGGGGTTTAACTTTGTTTTTTGCGAGATCTAAAGAAATCATTCTGAAATATTTGAAAAACATGAATTCCATTTGATGAAAATCGTTTTTGAAAAGTCCGAGATATATAAAAAAAAACAAGTAAGGCAGAGAGATAAGTTGTCTTGTTATTAAGATCGCGTGGTTTCGATATCTCAGCCATTTAAAAATGAACTTCCATCAAATAAGCTTTAACTTCCTCCTAGAATTTTGTGTTCATTCATATCATAATGAAATTCCTTATTATCTAACAAAAACAATTGGAAACCTGAAGCCCCACATCAATCAAAACTGTGTCATTCCTGCAATCTTAAAAAAGGTTATCGATGAAGTTGAATCCCTTGTCATTTAACAAATCAAAATGAAACAAACGACATGCTACATAAAGTGGCACGCCTCTGGAAGGCTGCTGCCACCGAACAATTACAGCTATTGCAACAAAGCATGCCGCGATTGATGGCCCTAACAATGATATCGTTGATGTTTACAGGCAAATGAAAAACCCGGTGTTGAGCGATAGGGTGAATTCTAGAGAATATGCACACTGTTGGTCTTGTGTCCACCATTTCAGGAACTGTCATAATCTATCCCGGTTATAAATATATGTCTTTGCATTTTAGAATCAATCTAAAATATCTGGTCCACTTTTTTGTGATTTCTTTTTCTGGGTGAAATGGGTCAACCGAGCCGATCTTGACTTTGTCATATTTTCTGAAAAAGCAAGTCTTCTTCTACATTAAGCTAAAATTTGGGATAAAAAAAACGGGCAGAAAAGTGTGTTTTTTAGCAACTGATCTCGATCATTTTTTTGGCAGAATAGTGTGATTAAGTCTGTCTTTAGAGTCCTCTTTTCATTTCTAAAAAAAAAAAGAAAAAAAATGTACACACTATTCACTTTCAACTCCTGTAACTTTCGAAAGAATATTGCTACTGCTTTGAAAGTTGGCATTAATTAAGAACAGAATGTGTTAATAAGGTATGCTTAATTTCAGATTAATCTAATAATCCCTTCTTTATTGCTACTCCGATCGTTTACGTCCTGTTTTTTGTCCCATTCAGCACGACTTGGTAAAGATTAAGCGCTTGAATAGACACTGCACTTCAGAGCTTCTTTTCTCAGTTCACACTTTTCCTGAGTACATGCTTTCTTTCCAATATTTAGATAGCTTAGGAGAGTCCATTTGACTTGAGTTATACATCATTTTAAAGTTTAAAGTCTGCACTTTCACAATATGCTCTTAACTAGAATTTCCTGTACGCTGACTTTTTGTTTGTTTTGTGATGCAGGGTCACATATATAAATTATCTTTGCTTACAGCTGACATCGTATGTTGTACGTCTAATGTTATTTTCCTTTTAGGAGTGTAAACTGTTTGGATGCTTGTATGATAATGAGCGTGAAAGATGGATAAGAACTATTGTAGAACGCGTAGGCCTACGGAGCATTGATTTGATGTAAAGTATGCATTATTCCTGCCAGAAAGAACACTGTGTACCATAGTGTTTTCACGATGTGATCACATGGCGGATGTGTGGAAATGCCCAAATTTAACGGCGGGAACATGATTTTACACTGTTTTTTTTTTTCAGAGTGTTCACAAAGTAATAATATTATTGTGTGATAATATTACTGTAATATTTTCTGTGTGAAAGAAGATATTATCTTCTTTCACACAGAAAATTAATGATTCAAAATGTGTTCACAATGTTAAAACTCTTGCATTAAACAATGTGAAGAGATTTTACACTGGGATGTTCACAATGAGTTGACATCGTGTTTCACATTGGGTTTCAGTCTGTGGGACACTGTGTTCTTTTCAGTTTTTGTTATTATTATAATTTTTGTATCATGCAACAACGACTTTTGAATGAAGTGTCAATTCTGGCATAATGGCGCAGTGATTGTTTTTACTGGTAGTATTGCGTACAGAACGATAATTATTTGCTGCATTAAGTTCTTCTTCCTTCGTGTCCTGTGTTTGTCGTGATTTTGTTCTTGGTGGTGTTTTATAGTCTAATCCATGATGTTAGTCCAGACACATGTTACTGAATCTGATGTCTCACGACATTTTTATTGAACTCGGAAAACATAACCCTCAAGTTCATATCTCTTTCAAAATCCCACTACGGTCCCGACATTATCTAACCATGGTAAAAATAATCGTTGTTAAATATTCATCCGTTGGAAAAAATAATAATGTGAATAATTGCATGCAGTTTTTATGCACTGTATTGCTGAAATACATTATAACAAAAAAAAAAACAATTGAAGACGAATAGTAATAACAAGTGGGTCTATTCAATGACACTTGTGGGGGAAACCGAGTAAGCGATGAATTATTCCGGATTCTACGAGAACCAGAAGATATTGTACCACAGGCTCCGAAATGCTTTGTAACAAGCTAAAGGAGACCTAATGTTTTCATTGTACTGTATCTGAAAATGAAATAAGGGCGTTAATTTACATTCATAAACTATACATATACAACATGCATACACATAAACATATACCTATATCAATATATATACATATATATATATATATATATATATATATATATATATATATATATAATGAATATAATTCCTTGTATGAGAATTATCATCAATCAATTCACCTTTGCTTGTGTCCATCACGGTTCGTTTTCCCTAGTGCACAAAATCCCGTGTGGATATGAAACCCACTCAGAATCGTTTGCACCGTTACGTGTGTATGGCATGATTATCTACATGACCTATGTACTGGGTTGCCAGCATATAGTCCAGGCTAGGCTCCATAGAAAGTGCACCTAACCTTGTTTTTTGATATATACAATGTTTTTTGATGGTTTCTTGTCAATTCGAGGGTGCTGATTCCAAATCCGATTGATGCCACTCGCGTAACCTTGAGCATTATCGGCAAAACGCAAAAATCCAAAATGGCCGCCAGATATGCTAATTTGGCCATGATAATCCCAGTTATGTCAATTTTATGACAAATTATTCCATCAAAGTTTTTTAAATTTTTGTTCCTTGAGTAATTCTACTTGCACATGCAAGAAATTTTTCATTTGAAGAGGTACATTTAGTATTATAAGCTTATTTTCAATTCAAAATGGCCACCACTCCTATACTCATGTACTATATGAATGGCAAAAAATATGCATAGAAATAGAAGACGAATTTTCAGTCACATACCTACGCTTTTATCAAGTTTTGCATGTGCAATGCAAATCTGATGAGTACCACTAGCAAAACAAGCAAACAAACAGAAAGTTTATCGCTTTTAGGCTTATTATTATTCTTCTTAATACAAAACTTCAAAATGGATGCCACTCATATACCCCTGCACAATATGAACGGCAGAGCGTGTGAAATAAACAAATTTTCTTTTTCTTTTTTCCTGTCACTCAGGTACACTGTTTACCAATTTGTGTGCTGATTATAAATCAGAAGGTTGTTACTAACAAAGGCTGTTTTATTTTTTTATGCAAACATCCAAATATGCTACCTCAATCTGAATTTTTCCCTAGGTATTTGGAAAAATCCAACAAAACTTGAATTGACGCCAACATCAAGATCGTTTATCAGGAATTATTAGATATGAACATTTGATACCTACTTGCCTTGAGATGTTCAACATCAAAATATTCATTCTGATTTACTGAATTAAAAGGCTGAATCCTAGATGATGACACAAGTGAAATTTCCAATTAACTGTCCTGTTCTACATTATCTAAAAGCGATATTATGCAAACTTTTCAGTCCCCTCATCCGAGAAAGAACATGAGGCAGGGGAAAGTGGAAAAAGGGACCACCTCACTTCCTGTTGTCAAATCTCTGAAATGAAAACAAAGCCCCAAAGTTTTAATGTTAACCCAGATGATTATGGTAGATTAATTTTACCACCGTTTTTTTCGGAGTGAATGTGTTTGTGTATAGGCCTATGATGTCGAGGGAGACTCTGAGATCTGTACAGTGCTGCCTCATTCTGAAAGCCGTGTTATAACAACTTCACACTGCTTGTCTTTAATCTTCAGCATTTGCAGATTCAGGATTGCTCTCGGTAACCAGACCAGCTGTGTTAGGACTCTGAATGATGGCCTCCTTAATGGTGGCTGTAAACTAACTCCACTAGAGGTCTTTTTAACATATATCATGTGGTGACATTACATTCACTTCACGGAGGAAGTTTGCAGATGATCTTGCCTTTACGTCTCATAGAAAGTCCTTGGATGACATGAGCCGAGTACTGACCCATCTCAAGACAATAGTGGAGTACTTCATCTTCTGGAGACTTTGCCCCAACTGTTATTAGATTATCATCAGACCCATGCCTTCCATCTTAGTAACCATCTTGCCAACGCTATGTTCAAGGTAGCCCTCTGTGGCAAGCCTTCCAAGCATAGGCTAAGGAAGTCCACCCTCCTTCACTGGCACTCGATCACTCTCCCTCACACTGGAAGGAAAGGATGGCAAGTGTCACCAGTGCCGTCAACGCATACCCTGACCTTCCAAACACGATAGCATGGGGGGGGGGGGGGGGGGCATTTCATGAAGCGTTTTGTCTGACAAATTTGTCTGACAAATTTGCTCTCAGCCAATCAGATGCAAGGATTTAATAGCTTATAACAGTTTGTCAAAAAGAAAAGATCTGACAAAACATTTCATGAAATGCCCCCTTGAACAACAACCTGCCATCAATGCGCCTGAAATCCCACAAGCCTAGATTTCCCTACTGTCATGACTGTAACTTGAAAGCTTTGACCCCAAAACAGGTTGGTACAGATGCTGGTCTGATGTCATCTCTGATACCACCCAAGTTACCTACAACCAGGTACAACACTGTCTCTGGCCTGGCAACAAAGCCACAGGGCTTCAACGGGTGGTGATCAAGCAAGTCTTCATGTCTTAATCCTGTTTCTATGGCAAATAATCGCCCTCTGACCCCTGAGAAAGTGCTGAACATCACCAGATGTGGTTGCAATTAGAACAATTGCAGGACTAATATGCATCTTTAGCCTGAGAATTCTGCAAATTTGGGGCTGATGTCGCCTGCTGCTAAACATACAATTAAAGGGTTCTTTAAAGACAATAAAAATGACAGTTTTAGTTTTAAGACAAGACTGAATGAGATCATGATGTCAAAGTGTATTATTATCAACACCTGGGAACTGTGAGAGAACTGAAAGAGGTATCTCACATTGTACTTTGTTAATATGGTTTTAGGGGAATGCATAATACAAGCTTTGCTTTCTAGCTTCCCCTCCATTTTCAACATTATTTGATAAATACCATGTATCTAGGCTCCTTAATATATTGTGTTAGTATTACATTTTTATATTCAACCGGCATGTAGAATATGATGGTATATTGATTGCTTGCGACACGTTTAGTGAGCTTACGCTGTATATTGTTGAGACTTTTGTTGAGACAAAATGAAATATATAAGAAATTGTGTTCAACACCGTAAGGTTTATGAATATCAAATGCTCATATGTAGGCCCCCTATATATTGTAAGTGACACCCAACATATTGCACAAGCAACACTTTATGATAGCGTAGGTACGGGACTGGAAATACAGTAAACTTGTTCTATATTTCCATGCATATGTTTTGCCATTCATATAGTACATAAGCATAGGAATGGCGGCCATTTTGAATAAAAAAATGAGCTTTAAATGCTAAATGAACCTATATGAAATGAAAATTCGCTTGCAAATGCAGATGGAGTAACTCTAGGAACAGAAATGTACAAAGTTTGGTGGAATAATTGGTCTTATAATGCACATTATTGTGTTTACCACGGCCGAATTAGCATATCTGGCGGCCATTTTGGATTTTTGCATTTTGCCGAAAATGCTCAAGGTTACGCGAGTGGCATCAATCGGATTTGGAATCAGCACCCTCGAATTGACAAGAAACCATCAAAAAACATCGTATATATCAAAAAACAAGGTTGGGTGCCTTCTAGCCTGGACTAATACTTCTGGTGTAAAAGGGCGTGCGTACAAAAATAATGTTCGTCAATGCTCAAACGCGACACACACTCAAGCTTTAAGAAAAGGGCAAAGTCCACTGAACATTGCAATATTATCATGTAGACAGCCCTACATGTATGTTATGTAGATAGCCGAAATTGTTCAGTTACTCTGATTTATTGTTTACTCTTATCTTTTATTTGGAATATTAAATAATCTTGTAGAGGAATATCTTTTAGTACTACATATATTTTCATTGGTAGATCTAGTGAGTAATATTACGTTCCATACACAGAAAAAATAAAGCATCATAGTTCATAGATCATCATACATTGTATATCTTCTGTTAACAAGAATATCACCATGATAGTGTTGTGGAATGAGTTTGAACATTTCATTCCATTTCATTTCATTTCCGAAGAAAGAATACCATACAATATGACACTTGCATGTAGGAATACACACACACACACACACACACACACACACACACACACACAGACTCACACACTATGAGTACAATGTGACTTTTTTGCAAATTCAAGCGAAATCAATGCGGACCATTTCCTTTTCAAACAATGAAATAAAACATACTTGTACTTGAAGGAAATGCATGGGAAAATATGCTTTCCATTCCCATATTGATAACCCAACAAGAATATCCCAAACATCTAAAACTTTGTTGGATAATATTTTTTCTAATAACTTTTCTGTAAATAAATTCATTAATGGTATCTTATATTATGATATATCTGATCATTTACCGATATTCATTGTTCTTCGTTATTCTGAAAACGTCAAAAGTATTTCAAAACCCAAGCCGATAATGTACAGAAAAGAATCAGACGAGAATATTGAATTACTTAATCTTGATTTAGTGAAGGAGGAATGGCAAGAAGTGTATCTTCAAAATAACGCCGATAAAGCTTATGATATTTTCCTAGATAAACGTTTATATTATTATCGAAAAAACATTCCTTTAGTTAAGAAAAAAACACGCAGAAAGAACAAACATCCCTGGATTACAAAGGGAATCATCAATTCAATAAAAACCCGTAATAAATTGTATAAACTGGCGATTACTACCCACAATACAAAACATTTTACAGATTACAAAAAGTATAGAAATATACTCAGTAATTTGATTCGTATTTCTCGTAAAATGTATTATTCCGATAAGTTTGATAATCAAAAGGATAACGTAAATGGCTTATGGGAAACTATATATGAAATAACAGGTAAAAATAATAAGGAAACATCGTCCGTTTTTTATAATGACAACAAAGAACTCATAAACCCTGATGAAATATCTGATGCTTTTAACTCATACTTCGTAAATATTGGCCCCCAATTAGCTTCAAAAATAGAAAACAAACATGTTCATTCAAACTTTACTGAATTTCTTCCACCAAACTGCGACAAATCCCTTTTCTTTACCCCAACAGATGAGGAAGAAATACTGGAGATTGTTAACAGATTAAAGCCAAGTAGATCTAGTGGCCATGATGAAATAAGTGTTTATATACTGAAGAAAATCATCAAACAAATAACCACACCTTTACCTTACATTTTCAATCTTTCACTGTCTTCTGGAATATGCCCAAACTCATTAAAAATTGCGAAAGTAGTTCCAATTTTCAAAAGAAAAGACGACCCTTCTCTTTTAACAAATTATAGACCAATATCGTTATTACCTAGTATTTCTAAAATTCTGGAAAAAAATATTCATAAACGCCTGTACATTTTTCTTCATGTAAATGACCTATTTATACCTAATCAGTTTGGATTTAGAAAGGGCCATTCCACCGATTTAGCTATAATTCAATTGTTAGATAAGATTACTGAATCTTTTGCAAATAAAAAACATTTTATAGGAATTTTCATGGATTTATCAAAGGCTTTTGATACCATAGATCATGATATATTAATTTACAAATTAAAAAGATATGGTATTCGTGGTTTAGCACTTTCTTGGATTATTGATTATTTATCCAACAGAAAGCAATATGTACTATTTAAGTCATCTAAATCTCCGAATTCTAATATTGTATGTGGTGTTCCCCAGGGATCAATTCTTGGCCCCCTACTGTTCCTTGTATATATTAATGATATAATAAATACATCAAAAACTCTTAAATTTATACTTTTTGCGGATGATACTAATATTTTTTACTCCCATGAGAACCTTGAAACACTGTTTAATACTCTGAACACGGAAATAGACAAAGTCTCCCGATGGTTTTATCCCTTAATGTCTCTAAAACAAATTTTATACGTTTCAAACCTACTGCTTCACAGAACATTAACAGCAGTTATAATATCAATATTGATGGATTATCTTTAACTGAAGTAAGATCTACTAAATTTTTAGGAATTACAATTGACTCGAGTTTAACTTGGAACGATCACATTCATAATATCCACACGTCTGTCTCAAGAACTGTAGGAATTTTATATCGACTGAAAAACTTCATTTCTCAAAATTCCCTGACTATTCTATACAATGCATTGATCTTACCACATATCACATACTGCAATATCGTTTGGGGAAACTGTGGCTCAACTAAAATTAATCCAATTCTTACTCTCCAAAAACGTGCTGTACGTTTGATTACCAATTCCCGTTACTTATCCCCATCCAATCCCCTATTTCGTCAACTAAAAACATTGAGAATTGAGGATCTTCACACCTTTCAAACTGCTGTTTTTATGTATAAATATACATTTAATTGTCTTCCAAAAATTTTTGATGGCTTCTTCACTCCAAATTTCACCGTTCATTCATATCCAACACGTCAGTCGTCCGATTACCATCTCGAAAACCCCAGAATCATTTTAGCTCAAAAATCATTAAAGCACAATGGACCAGATATTTGGAATTCTTTACCCCCTAATTTAAAACAACGTACGTCGTTGAACATTTTCAAACGAGAACTAAAAAACACCCTCACAATCCAGTATACTTCTGACACATAAATATTCATACCACCTGGTCAACAAACACCCTAAACAATGAGTTCACGGCCATAACTGAAGTAACATTCACCTCATCACACTGATACACAAAATAACACTCAACGTACAAACCAAGATTCATCCCAACACAATGCACACCGCACTGCACCGCACGCCCTTCGCACAATTACTTCCAACTCAGTGAGTGGCAAGATTTTCTTTATGTATCTCTTCGTTGTGCCCTTTGCACAATTACCCCCCACTCAGTGAGTGGTAAGATTCTTCTGGGGCCATCTTCCTCGTCAAGCTTAGCTTATGATGATGGTCCCCTGCATTTCATTTTTATCATTTCCTAGTGCTTCCTTTCATATATGATATTCGTTCTTGAAAAAAAGAAAGAAAATGTATGTAAGATCCAAACGTTACGAATATTAGCTGTGTAAATAACTATGTAAGTATTTTGTTGATTTGTTGATTTGTATTGATTTTGAAATGCAGAAATAAAAACTGAACTGAACTGAACTGAACTGAACTGTTACTGAATCATATCAAGGAAAAGATATCGCAACATTATAGGTACCTATACTGATTAGCTTTATTGTATTTCGGGACAGTGTTTTTTTTTTTTTTTTTTTTTTTTTTTTTATTCCAGCTTTTGTTTTAGCTACTGCTACACGGCATTTAGGGCATTATTTGGGTCCATCACTAGGCTATGTAGCATCTTATTGACACCATTCATAAAGGACTCAGTTGGGAGTGCAGAACTGATGTGCAATAAAATGCGCTTCTGTGGTTCCTTTATGGGGACCGTATTTGGATGTTGTTAACTGGGTATAGCAGATTGGTCTGAAAGCGACATGTACAAGAGGGAAGAATGCGGGTGATAGATTGAGGGGCAAATAATAATACAGTCATGACGGTGTACAAAGGATATGAGGGTGGAGTCAATGCGATTCAATTGAAACGAGGAAACACACTGTGATGGTAGTGTGTGGTGTGTAATTTACACAGTGTCTGTATCCAACTATACGTGCATGCTATAGGTTACAGCACACAATATGACGGCCATTCACGTTTACACTGGTAATGAATAACACTGGTGTCACTCACGATGTTCATAGCGAGGCTAACAACTCCTGGGTATTCCCCCATAGGAGACTACATCTCAATACGAGAGTCAAGATACATGTCTATCAAATTAAAGGTTTTGATACGCTAGGTATTTCTAAAGATACGAGCCCAGGCTTTAAGAACGCGGCGTCTCGTAAAGACAGGTAAAAAATAATGCCTGATACTATTTCTGTCTGTGTTTCAGTTTATTTGATGCACACAATTCTCGCTATCGCCAATGACGTAAAAAGTACCCGGATGTTGATTTAAGCGTCATTTACGGTGCATTATGGGATAGTCCGGTAGCAAAGTCACTTCCGTTCGTACGCGCGTGATACGTGACTAATGCTATTTACACACACAACCGACTGTATTCTACGTGTACTTCCGGTTTTCTCGACTTGAATTACAGCTTTAATATGATTTGAAATTTCTCCATTCTTAAGAAATTGCTGTTAATATGACTATTGGTTGTTGCTGCGAAGCTGCCATGTGTTGTTCGCACGACAATAAATGAAAAAAATCTGCAGAAATAGGACCCTTACTGGCATGCGAGACGTGACGTGGCCGCGTGGGTGAAGTTTGCGGGTGACTCCACAGCGCAGTACGTGCACGCGCGACTTACTAGTAGTGGTAGTATTATAGTAGCACTAGGTAGTAGCGGCCTAGTGCCTACGTACATTGTACGTACTTACTCGGAAGAAATTGCTTCGGAGACAGGATAAGTTCGAGATCACTGTTCGTTCCCGATTGTGTTCGTGACATTTCGACAGAGAACAAATAAAAGAAAAGATGGGCATATTCCATGACGATATACTGTATATCCAGGTGGGTGAATATTTTCCAGCATATTTTCAGCGTATGCAGAGATGACTGATCTGTGATGTGCTCATCGATCGCATGATCAAGCAGTACGCCGTACCGGTATGTGTTATGCATAGAGATATATACTAAGATATTATAGTATACATCTCTATGGTGTTATGTAATTAGCTTATGCGCTGCGTGCAGTGTGGTGCATGTTGACCGAAAGATCGGTCTGTATCTGTCCGTCGGGGAATGTTCCGCGGAGACTGCGTCTGGCTTCACCGATCCCCTCCGTCTACGGAGGACAGCGTTAGAAAATGGCAAAATATAAAAGAGTCCTCCGGACAGACGGATCTTTCTGTCTATCTGTCTATGGTGAATGCTAATGCAAGGCCGGCCGCCGGCGGGGACTACAGTGTACGAGTATGACAGGCCTGGCCACTCGCTGGCTCGTAGCTCGGGCGGTACAGCGGCCTATTGGCCTACTGTACTAGTATCCGTGGTCGGCGCTGCGCTATAGGTAAGGTACACGTACGCGCACGCTAGCGTTGTGCAAATTATGCCCCGCGCCGGAAGTGCCCTTGCTACCAAGTGCACTAAATCTTGACGAAAAAGCCACATCCGGGTACTTTTTACGTCATTGGCGATAGCGAGAATTGTATCGTTCCTTCCTCCCTTCACGCCTCTTAATTTGCGCAAGGATTTAAAGTAATGACATAACGTATGCAACATTTCTGACAACCAGCAAAATAAATCACCAACCCCTGTATACTGCTTTGTTTCATAACCCACTCATCTAACCAAATTGCCAAAACGCGAGTATCCTTACAATGTAAGCTGTATGTATAAGCATACAAAGTTGATGTCGTGAGTTTTGCAACGTCCCTTCAGTATGACGATAATAACAATTATATGTATATTTTTCCCATCTCCTCCAGATCGCCCCCATACAGTGACATGGCGAATTATTGCCATGGTTGACGTAGCTGTAGCCTTCTTATCAAGCAATGGCGTCACGCGCTTTTAAAACTTTTGAAGATTTTTCATACGTAACTGATGTTATCGTTATGTTTTTATTAATTATTCCTTCAAATATTTACTCATGAACTTAGGGCATATTATTTGAATTTAAGGTGAATTCCCATGTTGGTACAAAGTTTATTGTCTTGCAAGTTTCATTATGTACGCTTGTGCTCCCTGCATGAATCGACGATAATAATAGTATTCAATTTCAATTTCAATTCAATTTATTTCCACAAATCTGATAAAAGAGGCAATCACATTGTACATGACAGCATACAAGGGACACCCTAAAGGCAAAATAAAAGATACAAAACATAGGCGTTATATCAAGAGAAGTGGAGGAATCAACATAGGCTTAAACCAGTTTTTCAAGGTAAATCCCCAAGAAATATATTCAACTAATAATAATAATAATAATAATAATAATAATAATAATAATAATGATAACAACAACAACAAATAAAAATGGTCTATGTATATCAAGTTGTCCATACCTGTGGATATGTCCATATTCTCTCAACAACGGAAGAGGCGGGATTACGTTTATCTGTTCCCTTCTCCTATCGGATATGCATGTTTGGCTGCGTTCATCAACTCCTGTTCTCGGCAGGAACAGGTTATCCAAACAGCTTTCACGGAATTTATACGAGTCGACAAACGCAAAGCTGTTTTGAAAGCCCTTTAGGAAAGCCTTTTACGAAAGGGTGCGTTTATCAACTCTCCTTTCTCGGCAGAAACAGGTTATCCAAACAGCTTTCCAGGAATTTTCACGAGTTGATAAACGCAAAGCAGTTTTGAAAGCCCTTTAAGCCGTTGTCACAACTCGCCGTACTTGCAAGTGCGTGCTGTCTACTTGCAAAAACGTGGGCAAAATTTGGGGATCCGTACGTAGTAAGTACCGCCTCAGTACGGATTTTGGAGCACGCAGACACGCCGTAGCACTTTTAAGCCGTGGTCACAACTCGCCGTACTTGCAGGTGCGTGCTGTCTACTTGTAAAAACGTGGGCAAAATTTGGGGATCCGTACGTAGTAAGTACCGCCTCAGTACGGATTTTGGAGCACGCAGACACGCCGTAGCACTTTTAGGACACGAGGAACTTTCGCTGCGTTGGGGCTACGGATTCACCCTGAGTGCGGGCAACGTACGCGCCCTCTACAGCGAACGTGCGTACAACGCACTGACTCCGTGCGTCTTTTAAAATTTTCCCACCGTCACTTGCTCGATGGACGGCGCACGTAGCACGTACGTGTTGAGCACGTGATAAGTGCGCAGCCCGTGCTTATTCGACACTTCCCTGAGTTCAACTGCTCAATAGAGCACGCAGACCGTACCAAACTTGCCGAATAAGCACCTGCTCCGCACTTAAAACGCAAGTTGTGCGCAGTGATTTCTGCAATGTACACGAGCCGAGCAGACGGAAGAGTATCATCATTTCGTTTCCAAGATGTCCTGATGTTGTTGAAAGGTTGAAAGGTATTTATTAAATAACATCTCTTGCAGCCAGGAGGCTGAATTGCGGACATTTTACAAGGATCATCATGGGTACATTCAAATATACAACATACATTAGAAATATTAACTATTGCACAATAAAATTGACCTTTACCATCAACAAAACAAAAATACAATTATGTTGGCAATTATACTGTTCTATTTCACCTACCGGGCAGAAATGCCCTGTAAGGATTATGGAATTGAAGAAACTGCCTACACAGAAAAATGATATATATGATATAAAATGATATAAATATACACTTGCATCATATTTTGCGGCACATAAGACACAGTCAAAAACTGCTTGAAGAAGCAAAGCATATAGAAATCTTGAGTTCTGAGTGGTCAGTACATGAAGTGACCAGGTTTTTGCAGTTTTGAAATTTGTTTTTATTTTACATTTAAGAGCTGCACAAGCGTGGTTAAAAGGCATTGACCATCATTGTGTATGCAGAATAGTGATAAAGTCAGTACCATTCTCTGAAATTGAGAATGTGTATATTTTGAAATTAAGCAAGAAAAAAATTTCTATGACAATATTACCTTATATAGGGCCTTAATTGCAAACGTGACACCTTCAGACTCGGATAAAACTGCAAAACCATTGGCCAACATTCATTGTTCTAGTAATATGCTGATAAATCTATGATGATAAATCCAGCTAAAAAATGCCTCCATGGCTGAAATGCCACCACCTCTGAAACTGGGTATAAAGATAGTAGACTTCATAACAGCATATCATTATGTATCTCACCTCCAGTGCCAGTGTGTTAGGATGTTTCAACCAAAATAATGTTATACAATGTCATTGTATACCTGATATTGACATCAGGTATACAATGCCATTTTATACGTGATGTAACCTATGCCCTATACCTGATATAGACTATTACTAGTAACCCTTTCTCTGTCAGTGAGTCAAATATGCACACATTTCACATATTTCATTTAGTTCATTTATTTCAGTGTCATTTTCTTTCAACAAAATATAAAAAAACCTATAGACATGAAATGAATATGACAAGCAGAAGGTTAAACTACCATTACACGTATGGAGAAGACGTATGATTATACATCTGAAGAACTTGGACCTCGGAAGGTGGTCCTATAATTAGGCCTATATCCCTAGCATCTGAAGGGGAAAAAAAAAATCATCGCAGTGGCACGCACTTACAACATGCGACAGAGTAGGGATACCGTGCGTGAGCAGCACGTGTAATTACAGCCTCCGCAAGAGAACGTGGCAATCGCACGCAGATTGTAAGTTGTAAGCACGTAGAACTCACTTACCACGTGCACAACGTACGATGCACGTAACCCCTCATGGCCAGGCGTGGCGTGCGGGCCACGTGCTTACACCCTGCGCAACCGTGCGAGTGTCGTGCGTTGACGTTCTTTCTCCCTGCGCTAGTCACTCCCTCCCCACGTTTTTAGAAAAAAACGTGAATGCCGTGGCCTCCGCCAAGAACGTACGGACGAAAAGCACGCACGGCGAGTTGTGACCAGGGCTTTAGGACACGAGGAACTACGGATTCGCCCTAAGTGCGGGCAACGTACGTGCCCTCTACAGCGAACGTACGTACAACGCACTGACTCCGTGCGTCTTTCTAAATTTTCCCACCGTCACTTGCTCGAGGGACGGCGCACGTAGCACGTACGTGTTGAGCACGTAATAAGTGCGCAGCCCGTGCTTATTCGACACTTCCCCGAATTCAACTGTCCAATAGAGCACGCAGACCGTACCGAACTTGCCGAATAAGCACCTGCTCCGCACTTAAAACGCAAGTTGTGCGCAGTGATTTCTGCAATGTACACGAGCCGAGCCGACGGAAGAGTATCATCATTTCGTCTCCAAGATGTCCTGATGTTGGCAATTTTATATTCATAGTGTTCTATTTCACCTACCGGTCAGAAATGCCCTGTAAGGATTATGGGATCGAAAAAATCGCATACACGGAAAAAAATTATTGTTATATCATTATAAAGGGCACATAAGACACCGTCAAAAACTGCTTGAAGAAGCAAAGCATATAGAAATCTTGAGCTCTATGTGGTCAGTACATGAAGTGACCAGGTTTTTGGAGTTTTGAAAAGTTGTTACATTTAAGAGCTGCACAAGCGTGGTTAAAAGGCATTGACCATCATTGTGTATGCAGAACAGTGATAAAGTCAGTACCATTGCAAACGTGACACCTTCAGACTCAGATAAAACTGCAAAACCATAGGCCTACATTCATTGCTCCAGTAATATGCTGATAAATCTATGCTGATAAATCTAGCTCAAAAATGCCTCCATGGCTGAAATGCCACCACCTCTGAAACTGGGTATAAAGATAGTAGACTTCATAACAGCATATCATTATGCATCTCACCTCCAGTGCCAGTGTGTTAGGATGTTTCAACCAAAATAATGTTATACAATGTCATTGTATACCTGATATTGACAGTAGCCTATTAGCCTACATCAGGTAATACAATGCCATTTTATACGTGATGTAACCTATGACCTATACCTGATAATTATAGCCTATTAACCCTTTCTCTCTCAGTGAGTCTAATATGCACACATTTCATATATTTCATTTAGTTCATTTATTTCAATCTCATTTTCTTTCAACAAAATATAAAAACCTATAGACATGAAATGAATATGATACACAGAAGGTTAAACTACCGTTTACACGTATGGAGAAGACGTATGATTATACATCTGAAGAACCTCGGATGATGGTCCTATAATTAGGCCTACCCCTAGCATATGACGGGAAAAAAAATCATCGCACTTGCACGCACTTACAACATGCGACAGAGTAGGGATACCGTACGTGAGCAGCACGTGTACTTCCTCCGCAAGAGAACGCAAGAGAACGTGGCAATCGCACGCAGATTGTAAGTTGTAAGCACGTACAACTCACTAATCACGTGCACAACGTACGATGCACGTAACCCCTCACGGCCAGACGTGGCGTGCGGGCCACGTACTTACACCCTGCGCAACCGTGCGAGTGTCGTGCGTTGACGTACTTCCTCTCTGCGCTAGTCACTTCCTCCCCACGTTTTTAGAAAAAACGTGAATGCCGTGGCCTCCGCCAAGAACGTACGGACGAAAAGCACGCACGGCGAGTTGTGACCAGGGCTTATTAAAGGAAAGCCTTTTCGAAAGCCCCAAATTTGTGACGATCCAAACAGGTGTCCTAAACAGGTATCAGAAACCTGTTTGTAAAAGCCTTTCGAAGTTGATAAACGCAAAACTGTTTTGAAAGCCCTTTAGGTCGCCCTACTGCGGTTACGCAACCATGCGTTTCCGGTTTCTGAAAAGACGCGCGCCACGTAAAGTGCACACGAGTACGTGTACACAGGTGTATACAGCTGTGTGTAATGCACGCATATGCTTGGATCAAGGAGGTGTTTCTTTCACCAACAAGGTTTGAGAAATAGAGTAACAACAGTCTCATTCCCTTTGATCCCATGTCTCATGCCGCCACTCAGAAATATTTGACGTATGTGCTAAACTGGAGCTGCCTCACAGATAGGCCAGACAATTGATTCATGTGGCATTGTATCATGACTCGTCACTCTCAAAGGAAGATAATTATGTCTTTATGATGGTAATTGCTTTTCGCCGTCCTTCTTAGAAAACAAGCGGCACGTTAATAGTACAAGCAGTCAGGGCTTTAGGGCTCTCGAAAGGGCTATGGAAAGGGCTTTCGAAAGGGCTTATCGAAAGGGCTATCGAAAGCCGTTTAAACAGGGGAAAGTTGATAAACGCAGCCGACGAAAACAAGCGGCACATTAATAGTACAGGGGAGTGGACAGGGCTTTCGAAAGGGCTATTGAAAGGGCTTTCGAAAGTCGTTTAAACAGGGGAAGTTGATAAACACAGCCTATGTGTGTATGTTTATCTACATAAACTTCCTCAGCTTTTGATGTACGGACAATTTTGATCCGTCAAGTAACAGTCACATAAGAATAAACACACACACACACACACACACACACACACATACATACACTAATATTCACATCAATAGGACAAAGTAGGTACCCCCAACAAATATAGGTCAAGCCTATGTTTACGCACATGGCTTTATACACTCACACTTCTCATGCATGCTACACAGAGATGGTTTTGTTCTGATCTGTTTTACAGTGGTTTGTTTTTATTGTCCCTATGCCCACAACGGCCATGTCATCCCATTCCGAGACACGTTTTGAATTGGTAAATCCTAAAGACAAGTTCTTGCCTTGTCACTCTCCTTAATCACAAACAATTATGATAAAAAATAAAAACACATCAAACCACTCAAACGAAAATGCACACACTTTACAAATTTACAGAAAATAATTCCATTTGAAATATTTTCCCGTATATCTTTCTGCGTATTGATACACACGTTAAATGTCTGCTTTAAATGTACGTATGCAAAATTGTTCGTATGATATCTGACAGCAATACTTTTGAAATAAATTTCATTTCTGCCTCTCTTCAAGGTAGTAAAGATTATTTATTTTCGATGGCTTGGAAAGATGCTATCATAAAGTTGATTGGAAAATGAAGGTTGTAATAATTTTCATCAAAATTAATCGAGTGATGGTATCAAAAGGAAGGACAATGATGTAAATGGACGGATAGATTCTATAAACACTGTCTACGCTTTGGAAGCCTCAGTATGATTTATTTTACATGAGCACGGGAAATAGCTTAAAAACCATAGATTACGAACTTTGAACAGAAAACGAAACTTAATTGCTATGATGCTCTCAAGAAAACAAAACAAAAACAATAAGGAACAAAATATGTACTGCATTGCAAGCAGTAAGATAAGACTGGAAGTTGATGAACGTATAGTAAGACAGGACACATCAACATTTTCGTTGTGTCTGTCTTCAAGATTTAGACGCTTGCATACCAAGTCTAGTGTAGATTTAGTGAAGTCATAAATGTATCTGTGTATCAACAGATTTGACAGTACTTTGCATAAAAGGGTAAGCAATGACGTTAATTGATACCTCGGATGATTTTTGTACACTACAGCTCTTCATGGACGTCTCGCTTCCGTCGTTTCTTCCGTCGCCTTGCGTCAGGGTACGTCACCTGGAATCGACCGGCATCAAGCGTGCTGGATACGAAAGTCGAGTCGCCGTAAATTCTTCCATGGTTGCCGTAGGGGGAGCTATCAACGAGCATTCTTGAACCTGCCATGTCAAAGAGAAATATTTGCAGTAGGCCTATGGAGTCAAACCAGTAGACGACCATCAATGAAAGGTAAACACAGGCAACCCTTGTAGACTGGTTCGAAACAGGTAGCGTAGCGAGAGGGATGTTTTATTCACACGTAAAAGAGTGAAACCTGCTGGCAACACACTGCTTTCTTGAAATGCTTTGTTGTGGCCGTCCGTTATCTACCAAAGCCTGCACGTTGGAATTCATATCTATATGAATAGTCACCAATAATGTAATATACAAGTAATTTGTTCAGCATTCTAACTTGATTATATTGATTATGAAGCACATTCCTTGTTCACTACCTAAATTCGGCCTGCGCGCTGCCATTGTATTTGCACATTTGGAAACCATTAACCAGCAATGATTATTTACCCATTGATGCATAAGTGAATAATAATGTAAGATGAATTGAATGAAATGAAAAAAAAAAAGTAGATATAAGCAACTGGATTTTACTGTGGTCTTTTCGTACACTGAAAAGAAAGGGAAAGAAAACAAAAACACTTAAGGTGTCACTGTTAAGTTGAGTAACTATCCTAGAAAAGTTCAGCAGCAGCTGTCGATGTGCACACTTTACAGTCGTCGAGAGATAACCAAAATTTCGTTGCTGATCGCACTGATAGGCAGGTTGTCGCTATCATATATCAAACTAAACAGATATGAAAGTAAAGATCACTGGACTTACCCCTCTCCTCCTCGTCCATAGTGTAATGTCCGTCCAGTAGGTTTTTGTGTTTCTGCCACTCCAGGCTGGGTAATGCCATGTGTTCCTTGATTTCGTCGTCGAAGAGAGGAAGGCCCCAGATCCGTACCTTCGAAAAGTGTTTTGGGACAATCACTCATCACATTACAGAAACGCTACCTGTTTACGCCTTTAGTGTGAAATAGAATCAAGTCCCTGACCCATGATGGATGCATGCTCAAGGCAAGGGAATAGAAAAAAAAAAAAATCATTAACGGAAACTATTAATTCCTCTTCATTCACGGGATCAAACATTATTGAAATATCCATCGGGGAAATCAAAAGTTACTCTTGGTGACAGGGCATTTTTGTACGCTGCACCAAAATTATGGAATAATCTCCCTTTGTTTGTAAGACAAGCAGAATTACAATTAATGAGTTTAAGGCCAGGTTAAAAAGTCATCTTTTGAAGTAATGTATTTTCTGTTTGAATCTCTTGTACGCATGTCATTTTGTAATGCGCAGTAGAGTATATCATTATAGTAGTTGAGCAATATAAATGTCCTTTATTATTATTATTATTATTATTATTATTATTATTATTATTATTATTATTATTATTCTTTAATGTGCCTAAAAGCAATCTCAAGGTGTTTGTACATGACAGACGTGTTCATCATGGGATATCACATAGTTACTTTCAACGAATTTTGATTTTCCAAACGGCTCATCACTTTTTTATTTCCTTTTTTGTGCAAGCATATCACCTTCTCAAAAATGGTTGGACAAAGAATGAAAAATGTTTCATACGACATCCGAATGATCTAAGTGAAAATGAAATTTTGGATTTGAAAACAATCAACATTAAAATTCGTGTTTTATCAGATCCGTTTCGATGATATCTTATGCAGAACAAAGGACATTGTATACATAAATACAGCATGGAAGCATAAGTGAAATCCGCTTTACCTCGTCCACAGTCCCTTGAAAAAAGAATCCGGCAAGGTTTCTTCCTAAATGCATTTCAGTATCCGTTTCCTAGACAACAGATGATTAAAACGCAAAAACGAAGGGAGCATAAATCAAACAACGTTTCTTAAAGGGTGTGTACAGTTCTGGTCGAGGTGAGGATTTAGCTTTTAGCATTTTGCGAGATATTCAGAAACCACTCTATGAGATGTCAAAGAGCATGCAATTCTAAGGGGTATCAAAAGTTTATTTGATGAAAATCGGTTTTGAAGTGGCCGAGATATCTAAAAACAAGGTGAAACAAAGAGATCCTAATAAAGTTGGGGCATGTAGTCTTTTATTATTATCACTTTTTTGGATATCTCAGCCATTTTAAAACCAATTTTCATCAAATAAATGTTGAATCCTTCTTAGAATTACATGCTCTTTCATATTTCATAACAGGTTTCTAATTATCTCACTTAGGAATGTAAAAACCATGAATCTCCTCCTCAACCAATACTGTACAGCCCCTTTAAACTGAATTTTCTGTTATTTTCATGGAAGCAACCAAGGAGAAAATGTACTTTAGAAGCACAGAAAAATAATGATATTGAAATACACACCGAAGACATTAACCCTCAGCCTGGCACCTTTGTGTCTTTACCATAGGCATATGTGCGTGAAATGTGTACACATTTGACATTACCACCTCGACGGTTAACACATTATCAAGATTACGGACAGGCTCAGAGTCTTTAGAAATGATGAAAGCGTAATCCCACATTCAATCCCGTGCTTGAAAGCATTGTATTATTGGTACAATAGTTTAAGAGTTACGTGTCAAATGGTATGGAATGCTCGGCAAAATGGGTGTATCAAACGATACCGTCGATCCTAACAGAACTTTTATAGAACGTGAAGAGACATGTGTCAGTCATATTTTATTTTCACCTGAGAGGTTAAAAAGGAGAAAATACAAAAAAAAAAGAAACTATGTGAGCTTACCCAAGTATATGTCTCAATATTAGAGAGTGTGGCTTCTTTAGTCCCATTGACAAACAAGGACAGCGTAGAATCTGACAAAAATTGGGAAAAGGGAAAACAAATTGCATTTTATCATAGAAAATTTTGTTCCGTCTTTACACAATATGTAGGGAATACATGATACCAGCTGTTGTTTGAAATAATAACTCCTAAACCACGTTTTTATTAAGATAATAAAGCGGAACGACTATGTCGTCCTTTGCCAAAACTTCAGAAAGTATGATAAATACGTACGGAAATGATGCTTTAATTATCTCTTGAATTTGTTACTGCAAAAAAAACAAGAAAGATTGATAAATAACCAAAGAAAAAGGTTCATGATAGCATTACGTCCATTCTGTGCGCTTTCCAAGATAATTATCAAAGCCACGGAGAAGGATATGCTCAGTAAAGCCTTCGTAGCATTCGTATCGTTGCTTTTTCTAAGAGTTAAAGAAAATAACAAACGGACAAATGAGCTCAGAAAGGGATGAGCAAACACATGATAAAATACCCCGCCATACAACAACCCCTTATACTTGTTTGTGTTTATTCAAAATTGTGTGTGTGTGTGTGTGTTTCTGTGTTAGAAATAAAGGCAAAAATGCCCCACCCTGTACGTCAAGTCGAACGGCCACGTGGGCCCAGCTTCCACCAATCAGAGGATTTGTTGTAGAAGTTATGTTGAATGATCCGTATTTACCTCGAAGATATCTGCATTGAAGTGACCAGGGAAACCGCGTGACTGAAATTCCACATTAGCGTTAGCGAATTCAGATAAAGTGATGAAAAACACACACAAAACACCCCCACTCACACCTACACCCACACCCAAACCCACACACACACACACACACACACACATACATACAAAGCACAGCAGTCACTAACAATTACCAATTGTCAGTAACTTTGTTTCTTTTAGTTTGAAAGAAAATAACAAGCCTGCTATACATGTACTACTATTATACTGCAGTACAAAAGTATAACAGTGATGATGATAATGATGATAACAATAGTCATTATAATAATAATAGTGATAGTAATGATAACAATAATAACAACTTGTTTTGATGCGTCGTAACTTTGTCGCTTCCATGGCAACGTACCCATCTTGTATGACGACCAAGATGCTATCATCCGCTGCAGCGAAGATTGGAAGAGGAGAGGAAGGGTAGTTCTCCTCCAGGAAACACCAAGTTTCCAGCGTGTAGCTACCAGTGATGCCCAGCCGCTGAATGGAGGGGAGGGTTACGTAATCATCCACCCCATCGAATTTCAAAGCCATGTTGAGTCTGTAAAAGGAGACTAGATCTGTCAACTCCACTGTAAATGCAAATGCGTACTTATAACTTTCTTTTCGTTTTCCTTTATGTACTTTTCTTACTAGTTAATTTCACCTATTAATGTTTATCACATTTTACTAACGAGAAAAAAAAATCATAACAATCAGCGCATAAAGACAATCATGTCATCTAAAAGTAGAAAATTAAGAAAGAACAAATAGGGGAAAAAGCATTAACAAAATCAAGCGTAGAACAATAAAGCAAACATAACAAATAAAACAAAAATGAACAAAGGTTTAGGCGAGGAACGTTGAAAATTGAAAACAAAAATGATAGACGGTGAACCCAAAAGAAAACGAGAAAAATAACAAAAGAAAGGGAAATTGAGAAAGGAAGAAAAGTGGAAGAGAGAATGATATTTCCATAAAAGCACGAGGAACTTAAAAACATCATCAAGGGAATGTGGGGCATGGAAAGAGGATACAGTAATGATTAACAATGATCGACGATGATGGAAACAATTAAATGGAAAGTAGTCACGCTGTCATTGATACTAATGCAATGAATCTTGATAAGCAATAGAGATTATGGAAATAGTGTATGTGTGTGTGTGTGTGTGTGTGTGTGTGTGTGTGTGTGTGCTTTTAATGACCACCAACACCTCCACCACCAGCTTTATCGCAATTATTACCATCGTCATCAGTTTTAGAAGTGGATTAAACAGACCTGTCAGCGCATTTGTATTGCATATTTGAGAAGATGACATTCGGTTGGTCGTAGACGAAGACTCCAAGATGACCACCGAGGAAGGTGGAATCAAATAAATCACCAGTGTCCGTCAAGATTCTCCCTTTGGACTGTATGACCAGTCTGTTTAAAACATCGAAATCATTAAACATCATCGTCATTAGCATATTTATCGTCATCTTCATTTTTAAATGTGCCACAATCACTATTGCTGTCAGCTTAATCATCAGTGTCAACATGACTTTCGTCATTAATATAGGAGTATGATTATCTCCATGACCATGGTTATCACTACGATCACCGTCATCATCTTCATAACTGTAATCACAATTGACATTGACATTATCATCTTCACTATTAACTTTATTTTAATCATTAATATCGTCATTATAATGGACTCCATTATGATCATGTCATTGCCATCATCATCACTATCTACCTCATTAGCTTCGTTACCATGGTTACCCTCATCATTGTCATCATCATCATCATCGTCATTAGCTATACCATCATCATTATAAGCATTATGATATGTCATTATATTCGCAACCACTATAATCATTTATCATTATCATCATTATCAGTACCGGTAAAATTATCACTACACCATCTCAAAATAATCATGCATCTGTGTTTATAATTATGGTTATTATCATTATCTTCATTTTCACGGTCATCGATTTCGTCATCGCCAACATTGTCATCATCTTCATTAATATCTCAATTGCCATCATTCCTCCCACCTGATGAGGCCAATTGATGGCCTGAAGGTGAGTTGCCATAGATACGCAGTCCTGTGCTGCCATCCCTGCATCAGCGGGTCGTGCCAGATAAGTTCTACCTCATTGTCGGTCGTGTAGGAGTGCCACAGGGCGTTGGCCAGCGCGGACCCAGGCCCGGTGGATGAGTGCACTTTCTTCAAGTGTAAGGGATTAGGGGAGGAAACATAATAAATAAACAAGATTGTGTATCCTCCCACACTCTACGCACAGAAGAAAATAAATAGGCCTTTCGAATAGAATATGAAAATGTAAGATGTGAAAGGATAATTTTCACTATATGCCAAATCTATAACATCGATTCATTTTGAGAGCAACAGAGACAAAAGGCATGCCTCTAAATGTTATTTCAATCTAACAGTGACACTCTATTCATTACCGTGAGAATGATAACGGTCTAATCACTAAAAGGGTGGATTATATCACGACATTATTATGCCAATCAATACCATGTCTACACTTTTTGATCATGCTGCTAAAGACTTCTTTAAACACGTCAGTAGAAAATATTTCGCCGAACCGATAAGGAAACACGTTCTCATCCTGTTTCCTATGCCGCCACTAAAACCATAGATTGGATACATCACGCCATCACATTTGAATTACTCACGGCTGCACATTTGTTACCATCTCCTTTCTTTCATTCAGCCATCATACCTTAATCTGCAGCCCCTTGATGCCAGCAACATATGTGTCCCTGTTAAGGTTGCTGTGCCTCCACATTGCGACGTAAAATTTCCTGTTGCTCTGGTAACCAAATACTAAACCGATGTAGCTCCCACCCTCGTCTCCATTGACGAACGTTGTGCAGCGAAAGTCAGCATAACTGGGGATGAGGTTGAGCTTGGTTGTGATAACTGAACTTCTTTGCCCTACGGAAAACAAACAAACTAACTAACTAACAAACAAACAAAACCACACACGCTTGTTGTAACAAATGAAATGCCAAAATAATAAGAATACCATAGCTGAAACGTGTGGGTTTAGAACATAACATAGTTGAAGAAAATAGAACACACTGTCGAAAATAGAAGAAAAAAGGCCTTGTGGACCATGTTGGCACAATTTTGGAAAGATCGTTGGGACGTCAATAGAGATGAAGTGAATAGAAAAAGAAAATCCGGCACACTGTGACACTCATGAAAGCAATGCTATGGCATTTATTTTTTACGTTTAATGGACAGCTTTGTTAATGCCAACGTACACTCACATGACTCTCCCTGGCCAGTCAGCACAGGGTAAATTTGATTTCATTCACCACAAATGCCTCATCATAATGTTATCATTTTCATTTATGTGACCACAAAAAGACAAAATA